>NW_019384952.1:495753-525843 GCF_000671375.1 Centruroides sculpturatus | reverse complement strand
AAGCATTATGAAAGAAATTGCAAATATAAAAGATACAAGGATGGTCTTAAAAAGAATTTGTACAGAATACTTAGAAATGATAAAGGGATGGTTAAGAAAGATATGTCGGGTGTATATAAGATCCCATACGAGAATCAGATTATTAGGAATAAATAAAGAATATGTTGGGGTTCCTACTAGAAACCTAGGTGTAAGGATAAAAGAGCACAGATATGATATTAAAAAAGGTTCTAATGTCCACAGTATTGGCTCAAATGGCACAAACGGAAGGTTCAATAGTATGATGGGATGAAGCAGAAATCCTGAAACAGATACTCTCTGACTTTGGCAAGAATGGCTGAAAAGTTAGAAATTTATAGAAGCGTTGATGCAATTTCCTTTAAGTTTGCAAGGGATGCAGAGGGACTTCCTTCCGCCTGGAAGTTTGCGATTAAAAACTTAAAATAAGAGCAGGAACTTTAATAATAATTGTAGTAAAAACTCTGTATAGTTAATACTAAATATTAATATTGCTTACTTAACAGTTTGTCTATTAAGTTAGAGGCATTAATATTTAGTATTCACAATTTGTTTGTTATTTTTTATTATTTTATTTTTAGTATTAGCAGCATTTGTATTAATTTTATTATTTACAAACATTATTTGGCTATTAATAGCGTATATGTTATCGGTTATTAATCGGTTATATTTTGTATTTTGAACTTGCTCTATTTTTGAAGTGTTCCATTTAGCATGATGATGATCCATTGATTGGATTGAAAACGTTTGTTTTAATAATAAATCTCTCAGCGAGTGATTAGTGTTGATTAAGTTAGTGTACAAAACTTTTTATTTGATTGTATAATGTCAAAATATAAAATCAAAAGGAAATGCCTGTAGTCAGTGGATTTTCACTTCCCTTTTAACAATTATATGTATTATAAACAGTACTAAGATGATTTAATGACTTTTAAAAATTTATTTACAATTATTAATGACGCCATTGCGTATGGAATAAGTAGGCCTACATATATAACAGGTAGTAGTTATATACTGATAATGTTTTGTATTCTTGTAACTGTGAAAGATGTAAAAAGATTACAACTTTTTCTCTTCAGTTGGAATTTCTTTGTTGTTTAGTTTTTTTTAATGAAACATTTTGTTATTAAATAACAAAATTATAATGGTTATATTGTTAAATAAACATATAACTTGTGCTTTTTATTTTAGAACACACTTTTTTTCTTTNAAAATAGAAATTTATTCAGTAATATATTGTTTATTAAAAGTTTTTCTTGGAAAAATGTACATATGTATTTTAGAAGTTGCTTTTTAGAACAGTTTTTCTTGCATGTTATATTTGTTCTGTCAATTTATTTTAGCAGTTTGTGTTTTTAATAAAGTTAATATATTTAAACTAAAATAAATTATTCTTAATAATAAAATTTTGGCTAGCTGTTTAATTTATTTATTCATTGTAAATTTAACACTCTTAAAATGAGATGTGAACAACTAGAACCTGTTTAAGCTATTGATAATTTATTAATATGAATGAAAAATTACATAGTGATAGAAATAGAAAGATCAATGCTTAATTAAGGATGCAAGAATACACTAGGGTTTGTTAGAAGTCTACATAAGATAAAGGTGTCCCACTGCTTGGGGAGGTATTGGATATTGTATGCAAAAAAACTATCTTTACTGCTCCTTTAATTGAAATTACTAGAATGGAATTGTGCTTGTGTAAATACAATTATGGTGCACAAATAAAGATTATCTATAAAATAAAGTAACATGTAACAAAAATAACATAAAAATATAACGTAAAATATATCTAATAATGAAAAACATGGCCCCAAAAAGAATAACGCCGGATGTGTGTGTGTATTATTAATGCCTTTTTACTGTAAAAGCATTTCCATGCCGATGATAAGGTATCTGCATCCCTGTGATTAATGCATTCTGTTCTCATCTGCGCTTTATATATCTCCAGCTTCTCAAAATGGCCGACCATATGTCTGTTGGTCATTGTTCTGATAATAGAAGCTTGATCCCACAATATGTTAATTTCTTGCCGTTTGGCGAACGATGCTAAAATCGTACTGTCTGTGTCTCTACTAACAGAATATTTGTGCTCCTTTATCCTTTGATTTAAATTCCGCATAGTAGCTTCTACATAAACCAAATCCGATCCAAAACAATAGTTCTTTAAAGGTATGGAGTAAACTCCCATCAATGAGTTCCTTTCTTTTCTTTTTATTATTCCTTAATAATTTGTAAATTGTTGGATTTCTTCAATAAATGATACAAAGATTACTACTACTAACAATTTTTTTTATGTATTTTATTTAAGAATTTGACACCTATGACTCCATCGTAATAGTTAGCATAGGCCTAAACATTCATTAAAAAAATATTTTAAAAATTACTGAATGTCTATCATGTTGTCATGTACTATTCATATAATGGCTCAAATTTAACCTTATAATTTAATTTACAGAACAAATAGTTTTTTTAATATCAAACTGATTTTCAAGGTCGGTCAAGATCACCAAAAATTGTCCATCTGCTCTATAAACTTGACTGTGAGTCCAATCTTCTTATCTCCAGTGGTTTTTTTTTTTTTTTTTTGAAACCATTAAACACCACCAGTGAATTACCCTGCATGTCATGTAAACTAAAGTAATTTGTCCATGTATATTGTTTGAATTGGTATTAAATACTTCATATAAAATTAATTCAATCATTATTATAAAGTCAAATAAGGGCATAGTTTTATTAGTCAGAAGACAATTTTTAAATAATTTTTTATTAATAAAATTCTCATTTATATGATCCCTTCAAATCTTCATAAGCTAAAAATGTTACCACATTTAGTGTTTCAGTTTTGCATATTTTTGGGATTTAATACATTGATAACTCAATCCCTAAATGAATTTTCATCTCAAATAACATTTTGAAGAAACATTATATTGTATTTTGTGTTGGGGTGGTCAGGATAATTAATAAATTGATTTTTATTGCCATAGTGAGGATACCACATTTTATAGTTTTGGTGCCTTAGCAGCTTTTTCTGGACTTGGAGATTGGAATAGCTAGTAAAATGATATGATGTCAGTTTTTTAAGTATAAATTCTGTAGTTTAGATACGGTATTTCTGTGCAGCTACAAACTTGGATGGAAACAAGTACAAAAGAAAGTACTTGATGCTCAATAGATGTGATATTGTCAAAAATGTTTGTTTCAAACTTAGAAACTGCAGTGAAGAAGACACACTAAACCCTGAACAGGAAACAAATATTCTTGATTACTTTCAAAAGACAAGTTAACAGTTTGTGTAAAACATGTCTAGATGTGCTGATTTGTTTATATTTTATGAAATGAAAGCCTTTTTGAAATTTCATGAAATGCTTTATCCATTCTGAATACACATACACATGTATTTGTATGTTCTAGCATGTTTTTACATATGTTTGGATTTTGCATATTCACTGATTTTGTGTATTTTTTCACCAGTTACTTAAAAACAGTTCTATGAGGGCTATTTTTTAAATGTCTGTCTGTGAATGAGAACAGCAGATTTCTTTGAAGTTGGAAATAAAATTGTTGAGTGGTATGACAAATGTTTGAACAAAAATGGAAATTATGTAGAAAAATAGATGAAAGTATGTAGAATATAAGAAAAAATATATTTTAATGACATTTTACAGTATTATTTTTCTTATTAAAAAGTACCCTTCCTATATGGTTTAGTATAAAAGAATATTTTTCTTAAAAGTTAAATTTATTATTCACAAGTAATGACTTTTATTTTAGAAAAGTGGTTTAAATATTTTGAGGGATTGTACATTTTGTCTCCAGTTTATATTACTATCTTAAACCAAAGATCTACCTGCCAGTATTTATTGTTTATAGTGGTTTTATAATAACTTATTATTAATTTTTTAATTATTAAATGAGAAAAACCTAATATATGAAGATTTGTTAAATTGAAATGATGCAAAATATTTTATGAATATTTATTTAAAATTTTTTAGAGATGTTATTAGTGATGATATGGGTAGGAAAGCCAAACTGAAAATCCCACCTCAAGATAAAAGAAAGAAAACAACAGTAAGTATTTTAAATTTTTCTTAAAGAATTTTATACACTTATTACATATTATGTAATGAAAATTGTTTTGTTTTTCTTAATTAAAAATATATTTTAGCATTAATTTCTCCTAATAATGATAAATGCTTCTTCAAAACTTCTAGAAGAAATATACTTATTCTTTCAATAAATAGTAGAAAAAAGTGTGTGGAAATTTTTCAAAAAGTAATTCCATTTTAATACAGAATTATCATGCCACTATAAATGTTGAGAGTTTAGTTTGAGTTTTTAAAATTATTCANGATTATTTCCAAAAAAAATATACGTATTTTGGAAATGTTGAGTCGGATTAGTCTAGAATCGATTAATTTTATGGAAGAAAACCTTTCAAACAGCCATAGTCCGTGAACTTGACACGTGTCGAGCTGTGATTGGAAGGACTCGTATGAAATCGGATTCCTAAAGAATGAAATGTATCTACTGTCTTATAGGGGGGATTGACTGTACTAACAAGTAGAGAAACAATCTCCAGGGCCGATTGCAGAGACCATGTTTAGATGCTGATGAATGTTTAGAGATCATTTAGATCACAGTTCAGAAAAATTAGATTGCAGAGACAGTGATTCTTGTTTGCCACAGTTTAGACAGCATTTGGAGACAAGTAATTTGATCTATTTTCTAGGCTCACTTGGCAGTGGGTTTAGATGGTGTTTTAATTCGAATGGAAGTTTTATTTGTGGANACGAAAAAATATACGTATTTTGGAAATGTTGAGTCGGATTAGTGTAGAATCGATTAATTTTATGGAAGAAAGCCTTTCAAACAGCCATAGTCCGTAAACTTGACACATGTTGGGCTGTGATTGGAAGGACTCGTATGAAATCGGATTCCTAAAGAATGAAATGTATCTACTGTCTTATAGGGGGGGTTGACTGTACTAACAAGTACAAACAATCTCCAGGGCCGATTGCAGAGACCATGTTTAGATGCTGATGAATGTTTAGAGATCATCTAGATCGCAGTTCAGAAAAATTAGATTGCAGAGACAGTGATTCTTGTTTGCCACAGTTTAGACAGCATTTGGAGACAAGTAATTTGATCTATTTTCTAGGCTCACTTGGCAGTGGGTTTAGATGGTGTTTTAATTCGAATGGAAGTTTTATTTGTGGNTAAACCTTCGTTATATCGTTGTCTGCATTGGACTCTATATATTAATAGGTCTTCTGTTGTTTCCATTTCAGCAAATAGAGATGATTTACTCTATTTGCTAAAATGAAAACAACAGTATAATAAGACCTATTAATATACAGTCCAATGTTGACAATGATATAATAAAGAATTTAATAAGGCTGTAGAGCAGTGTTTCCCAGCGTGGGGCCCATGCCCCACAGGGAGGCAATTTGAAAATGGACTAATCCAGAGTTTAAGTTAACAGTATAGCCGCTGTATATGTTAGGGGGGCATAAGAATTTTAGAAAGAATTAGGAGGGGCATAGCACAAAAAAGGTTGGAAAACACTGCTATAGAGTCAGAATTAATTCTTAAACCTCTTCATAGGAGAGGTTCTTAAACCTACTAATGTTCAATTGTAGAAACAAGTGTTTCTTGTACAAATGTTAATATTATATTAATAATAATGTGATAAATATTGTCTATTAATAAACAAGAATGTTAAAGGGATTATGCGTTTTTTTTTCTTTCTTTCTGAATGTGTTATTGTGTAGATCACAATATATTGTAGATTAATTAATGTTTTAATTCTTTGTATTTTAAATTGATATACAGTCCGTTTCAAAATTATAAACACACCCAACGTTTTTCAATAACAAAAAAAATTAACTATAGTAATGTATTTATTATATTAGTATGTTGTTTACAACATCAATTTAAACATTTTCTAAAATTTTTAGAGCAATCTGACAATTACAAGAACAATTACCAGAAATTTTCAATTTTTCAGTGTTTCAAAAGTATAAACACAGGTGAATAAAATTAGTATAATAATTTTTTTATTAATTATTAATTTAATTATTTGTCAACAGAGGGGAGTATCATTCATTGTTAAAAACATGATGCAAATTTTAAACAGTTTTTTGTGATTTAAAGCAATGCCTCATGGAAAAACACTAACAAAGTTGGAGATATGTGAAATATACCAACTAAAAGGATTAGGATGATCTCTAAGACAAATTTTGGCAGCTATGAATCAATCTACACATGCTGTGAGAAATGTGTTAACTCAGGGTGGAAATTATGGCAGAAATAAGCAATGCAAAAGGCCTAAACTCCTTACACCTAGAAATGAAAGAAAGGTTTTTCAGCTACTGACAGTCAACAAGTTGTCTGTCAGAGAAGCAGCATCAACATTGCCAATTGCAGTTTCACCAGCAACTGTATGGAGATGTATGCATAATCATAAAAATGCTAAATTTACCAAAATGACTGCTAAACTAAAATTAACACAATTGTACAAAACAGCTAGATTAAAGTGGGCCAAAGACAAGATGACATGGAAAGAGGAATGGAAACAAATAGTCTTTTCAGATGAAAAAAAGTGGAATTTGGATGGACCTGACAGTTATAGTCACTACTGGCATGATTTGAGGAAGAATGAAAAAGTCAGAATGAGCAGACTGCAAGGTGGGGGCTCTCTGATGGTGTGGGCAAGATTTGATGGGGAGGTAAAACAGATATTATATTTATAGAAGGTAGAATGAATTCAGAAAAGTATCAAGAACTGTTGTATCAAAATTTAATAACTTTTGGATCACTTATTGGGGGAGAAAACTGGCAATTCCAACAGGATAATGCTGCCATTCATACATCAAAGTCAACTAAAAATTGGTTTGCTGAAAAAAATTAATGTAATTGATTGGCCATCATGGAGCCCTGATATGAACCAGATAGAAAATGTTTGGGGCATTATGAGCCATCTTGTTTATGGCCAAAACAGACAATACAATACTGTAAATGAATGGAAATTAGCTATTATGGATTGTTGGGAAAATATTAAACAAGAACAACTTCAAAAACTAGTAAAATGTATGCCTGATAGAGTATTTGAACTAATTAAATCAAATGGTAGCCCTACAAAATATTGAAACATCACAAATCAGTTTTTTGTGCACATGTGTTTATACTTTTGAAACAATCAAAAATTGAAAATCTGTGATAATTTTTTTGTAATTTTCAAATTGCTCTAAAAATTTCAGAAAATGTTTAAATTGATGTTGTAAACAATATTTTAATATAATAAATACATTACAATTATTAATGTTTTTGTTATTGAAAAAAGTTGGGTGTGTTTATAATTTTGAAACGGACTGTATTATAGTAGTGTTTGTTAATTTACTGATGATTTAAAACTTTGTATATCAGTAATTTAAAGTTTTGATTCATTAAATTTATTTATTAGCAGTAAAGAAATCGGACAGTCTAAACTCTATTTTGTATAGTAATTTTGTATGTGATGATGATTATTGTTTTGGTTTATGATATGCTTGTTACTATAATTAGTTTATCTTAACAATAATTTTATTTTATGGAACTGAATTTTAATCTCCCAACTTCCTTCTCCCACATGAAGTGTATAGTGGCATACGTTTTTGATAAATGGTGTTCTAATACTTGGAAGGAGTCTTCCGTATCCTGCCACGCCAAAAGAATATCATCTACGTATCTTAAATAAATTAAGGGGTAAGCTATGGTGAGAGGGAATTTAAAAACACTGTGTTCAATGCGCCGCATGGGCTCACCACTGTCAGCTGTATTGGCAGAACTCATCATGCGGCGCGTTGAACACAGCGTTTTTAAATTCCCTCTCACCATAGCTTACCCCTTAATTTATTTAAGTTACGTAGATGATATTCTTTTGGCGTGGCAGGATACGGAAGACTCCTTCCGGGTATTAGAACACCATTTATCAAAAACATATGCCACTATACACTTCATGTGGGAGAAGGAAGTTGGGAGAAAATTTGCTTTCTTGAATTTTAATAGAATCATGTAAAATTACTGTGCTTAAGTGCATTATGTATATTTTAGGTTTATAATCTGATCTAATAGAAGTTGTAGCTGAATACTTTAGTTTCTTTTGATAAATTGCAATGTTTAGATTAAGATGTTTTTATTACATAAAAACATATTAAATAAAATTTAATTATGTAAACAATATACCGTATTTACTCGCATATAAGACAAGGTTTTTATTCATTTTTCACTGCTTCAAAAACCTAGGTCGTATTATACGCACAAGCAAAGGATTCTGTGCATTATTTTCAATTTTTGTGAACCATGTTTTACCAGATGCTCACCCTCTGATGTTTAAAAACAAAACTATTTTATTTGGGTCATTTGAATCATTGTTTGTTGTCAGGAGTAAAAATGAAACACAGATGAAAAAGCAAAGCTTTTGAATTTAATTTCAAATTGAAATTCTAAAATCACACGGGAGCCCAGCTGATATAAGTTTTAATTCATTTCCATGTGGTAACAGTTAATTATTTGGAAATTGGAATTCAAAGAAACTCATAAGTGTAATAGACGAGAGTGGATTAGACTGTTAAGAATTGGCAAAAAAGGTTCCTGATTGTCCAGCTTTACATGAACAAATTATATAGATTTTTATGAGGTTTTTACTTAGTTTAAAATGCCGGTAATTTTTGCAGGACAATTTGTGCATTTGATATTTTATTTGTGATTAAACGAAAAAAAATGAAAATTGTATTAATAAATCTAATTTTCTTTATTTTGATCTTTACAGTCACACCTCATCCTACATGCAAGTAAATATGGTAATAAAATTAGTCAATAATTATATTAATGTAATGATTTGTATTTTTGCAGACACCCGTGGACATAAAAAAAATATTAGACGATGATCCAACTATTTTTGAATACGATCATATATATGATGATATAAAAAGGAAAAAAGAAGAAATCGTTAAGGATAGAAAAGTAGTTTTATTCCTTAATTATTTTATTATTATTATGTTGAGTTTAGTGGGTTATACTTAGTTCACACTAGTGGCTGTGTACTATGCAGACACCCGTGGACATAAAAAAAATACTAGAAGATGATCCAACTATTTTCGCATATGATAGTATTTATGATGATATAAAAAGGAAAAAAGAAGAAATCGTTAAGGATAGAAAAGTAGTTTTATTCCTTAATTATTTTATTATTATTATGTTGAGTTTAGTGGGTTATACTTAGTTCACACTAGTGGCTGTGTACTATGCCGGACCAGAGTCAAGGCATAGCAACAAAAACTAAAATTAAATAAGTGTCAGTGTCAGTATTCAGGAATTTCCTTACAATATTACATGTATTCAATATTGTGGCCTTCTGTAGTATGGTGTATGTATTTCTATTCAATTGTAATGCTCTCAGGCTTTTGTATAGTGTGTGTGGTATCACACCTGTACAGGAGAGAACGACAGGTACAATAAGCACCCTTTCCATCCTTCACAGGTGCCTTATTTCCTGTGCGAGTTCTGTGTACTTGCTAATTTTTTCAGTGCATGTGTTTTGTACATTGTGAGTGTTTGGAATGGATATGTCTATAATGTATGTGATTTGATTGTGTTTGTCAATGAGTTTGATGTCTGGTCTGTTGTAGTAAATTGTTTTATCTGTGATTATGGCTCTGTCATAGTACATTTAGTGCGTGTTGTTTTCCAATACTGTCTGTGGAATATACTTGTAGTATGGTTCGTGGATGTCTACCAATTTGTGTTTTTTTGCAAGCTCTTGTTGTATTATATTTGCTACTTGATTGTGTCTATGTAAGTAATCTGTCTGTGCCAAGAGCTTGCAACCAGATGTAATGTGTTGTATAGTTTCTGGCAGGATGTGACATTTTCTGCATGTGTCATTTGTGAGTGTTGTATCTATAAATAAAAACAACTCAAAGCCCGAATAGTATATAAATTACCAAACGATTGCCTAAATATCGGGCTATAATAATAATTTACTTAAGGGATGGCGCCTAACGCCTACCTCTAATGTCAAATTACTTTATTCCAATCATTTAATTAGTCATATTATAGCCCGATATTTAGGCGATCGTTTGGTAATTTATTATATAGTGTTGTATCTTTGAGTATGTGTTTTCTGTAGTTTATAGTGTTCGACCTGATCCTGTATGGCAATCATGAATCCTTCCGTCTCCGCAAAGAGGCATCCCTGATCTAACTAGCTGTTTGACGCAGTTTTGTCGTCAAAATCCTGGGCCAAGTCATAAGGATGCCTGCTGTGGAGTGCCTTTCTAGCCCACGTTTGCTTAATGGTGTCTATGCTTTTTATATGTTGTGTCAAGTCTGTATGATGTGAGTGTAAGTTTAATGATGTTACTTGAGTCTGCTAGAGTTACTGCTTTATGTAATTGTGATGTTTCTTGTTTCCTGTAGAAAAACATTCGCAGTGACTGTGTTTGTGGTGAAGGTTAACTATGTCAATCAGGCCACGTCCGCCATCTTTACATGGAAGGATTAATCTTTCTGTGGCGGATTTAGGATGATGATGTTTATGCTTAGTAAGTGTTCTTGTTTTTCTTTGGAGTTGCTCGAGATCTGTGTGAGTCCAATGTATAACTCCAAAAGAGTATGTGAGTACTGGGATGACATGTGTTTATTGCTTTAACTGTGTGTTTTGCATTTAATTGTGTTCTGAGGATAGCATTTAACCGACTTTGATATTCTTTAATTAATCTTTGCTTTATTTGTGTATGTTCTGTTAGTTTGGCCTGTTGGAATCCTAAATACTTGTAGAACTCGCCCTCTTCCATGGATTCAATAACGTCTCCATTTCCAAGTGCAAAATCTTCTTTCTTCAGGATTCCTTTTTCTATGTGAAGTGTTTTGCATTTGTCTAAGCCAAACTCCATTTGTATGTCCTTAGTGTATGAATGTGTGATTTGTAGGAGTTGATGAAGTTGTTTTTGTGTGGATGCATAAAGTTTTATGTCGTCCATGTACATGAGATGTGACAGTGTAAACTGTGTTGTTTTTTCATGTCTGATATTGTAGCCATATTGCGTGTTGTTTAACATGTTGGATAATGGATTCAGGGCTAGGCAGAACCAGAGAGGACTCAAGGAATCTCCTTGAAAAATTCCTCGCCTAATGAATATTTCGTTTGTTTGTATGGAAGTGTTACTAACCCTGAGATGTAGTGTTGTTCTCCAGTGCTGCATAGTGTTTTCGAAGAATGCAATGAGTGATGGATGTATTTTGTACATGTGTAGAATATGTAGCAGCCAACTGTGTGGAACACTGTCGAATGCTTTTCTGTAGTCTATATATGCCATGTGTATGTTTCTGTGTTGTTTGTGTGCTTGCCGTAGAATGACTGAATCTATGAGTAACTGTTCTTTGCATCCCCTGTGATTTCTACGGCAACCTTTTTGTTGTTCTGTAAGAATGTCGTGTTCTTCAACATGTTTGTATATTTTGTTTGTGATACAGGATGTCAATAATTTGTAGAGTGTTGGAAGACATGTAATTGGTCTGTATTGTGTGGGGTCTGTGGTGTTGTTGTTTTTAGGTTTCATGTAGGTGATGCCCTGAGTAAGAAATTTTGGCATGTCTTGTGGATTGATGATGATGTGTGTTAGATGTTTAGCTAGTTCCTGGTGCAGTGATGTAAACTTTTTGTACCAGAAATTGTGAATGTTGTCTACACCAGGTGTCTTCCAGTTGTGTGTTCTGTTAACAGCGTAGCGAATGTCGTGTATGTTTATTTCAGCACAGGGCATAGTTGGTATGTTGTGCAAGTTTCTGTTCTCCTCCTCGATCCAGCCTGCATCAGCATTGTGTGTAACAGCATTGGACCAAAGAGAAGACCAATAAGTTGTGAGTTCTTCTTCTGTTGGTGTGCCACTGTGCTGTGTATCAGTGTTTGTTTTGGTACTGATTTGTCTGTAGAAAAGTTTTTCATTGTTTGTGAATAATTTATTTTGTTGTTTTCGTAGTGTACATGTTTTGTATCGTTTGAGTCTACGTGCTTTGGCTGCGAGTTTTTGTTTTAGTGTATCGATGTATTCTGTAATGTGTGTGTTGTGATGTTCGTGTTTTGTGTGTGTTTTGATTTTCTTGAAAATGTTTTTGAGTTGTTTCTTTAATTTGGGTGTTATGTTGTTTTTAGTGTATTGTGTCAGCCTGCCTAATTGCTGTCTAATGTCATTTATTTGTGTTTCTATTCTTCTCTGCCAGGCAGGCTTGTGATAGGATTGTGTTTTGTGTGTGTCTGTCTGTGAGTGTATTTTCAGTCCATGGTGTGTTACTACTGTGACTGCCCCAGCATAAACTAATGTATGAATGTCTGAGAGTGTAGAAATTGAATGAATGTAGTTTGGTAGTAAGTGAGTGTTTACATAATTTAGTGTTTTCCCTACTACCTTTGACGTGTTGATTTTCGGTATTCGTGGTCTTTGTGTGGGATCTGTGCCTGTATATTTAGTGAGTGTTTCCTGAAATATAAGTGACAGCGTATTAACTAATTCTATGTCTACGTTATCATTGATGGATGAGGAAGTATCATTAGTTGTAGTTGTTGTATGTGTGCTATTATCAATGCTTGTTGCTGGATTATCCTGACAGGTTACATGATCTTCATTGATAATGTTAAATGTTTGTCTGTTGATGTATTTGATCAAATGTTGTCTGTTGTTTGATAAGTTCAAGTGTTGTTTTTGGGATAATGTTGTTGTGTATAATTGTTCTTTTTTGATCGACAACCCTTTGTTCGGTGACAGTGTGGTGAGGATATTGTTGTGTGAATCTATGGTGCAGTTGTTGTCTGTATGCTGTCATGTTTGTTTCGAGTTTTGTGATTGCATAGTAAGTACGGATGATAAACTCGTTCATTTCTGTTGTTTATTTCATCCGTTGGCGTGGTTTTCCAGCCTTTGTGGTCTGTGGATGCATTGCCACAGACAGAGGCAATGCATCCAAGAATTAAAATGCATGTTGCATTTTAATTCTTAGCTTTTCTTTGAACTGATACTGTTTCTAAAGGGATTGCTTATGTAAACTTTACACTTTGAAAAACTTTGTTAAAGTTATTGAATCAAAGAACAATTAGAAGTGCAGATTACACTTTCAACAGGGATTTTGTTAAATAAACAATTATGAATGTTTCTTGATAATTCTGATGTGCTGGTTACAAATCTGTTTTTCTATTAGATTTTGCTTATTTGTAACAGATTAAAATGCTTTATCTGTAATTATGCAATAAATCACTTTATCAGAATCATTATTTAAATAACATGGAAGCACTTCAAAAACACATGTAATATATTGGTTATAAAACTTCATAATGACTTTTACTTTTGAAGCCTTTTTTCTGTATATCCAGTCAGTCAGCTATAATGCCAGTACTATATATAGTCCAGAGCTTTGTTTCTGTTGCACTGAAAACATAAGATGCTGGTAAAGCGTCTTACATTTTCAGATAAAACATGCTATCGACTAGTGAAGAAAAGGACCTAGTTTTTCTGCATTAATTGACCCTGTTCTAATCAACCAGTCAGAATTAAATGATCTTGTATATGATCCTGACTTATACAAAAATACAGGCTGAATTATTGGGTTCCAGATTGAAAGGATGGAATTTATTAAGCAAAGATACAAAAATGTTTTTTTATTTTATTTATTTTCTTTCTTATGAGCAGTAACATGAATTTGAAACTTCTTCCTGGCCAATTCCCTAATATACTGCTATGATGCTGACACTGTCATGAAGACATTTTAGTATTCAGTAAAATTTGAGAATGGTGAGTTTTTGTAGATTCTTCTAAGAAAAGTATGAAGGCAGCCCTGCTGCATAATGGAAACATGCATCCATCAATTCTATTGCTCACCACATCACAGAATCGTGTGGAAGCACAAAGCTTGTCCTGAGTAGCATACAATGTTATCTCCACAGATGGCATATTTGTGGTGATTTTAAAAAAGTGTTAGCTCTATTTTTGGGATTACAGCTAGACTTCAAAGTTCTGCTTTTTGTGTCTGGACCAGCAGAGATTGTAAACTGCAATTCATCAAACAACAATGACCAAAGAAAGACTGACTTACTGTTGGAGAGAAGAGCATGGTAAATGAGCCACCTCTACTCATAAAACTTGGTTTGATGAAACTGTTTGTGAAAGCCATAGAGTAATGGGCAAAGGTACTTGAAGAATAAGTTCCCTACAGTTAGTGATACTAAGAACAGGTAGGGAATATTCGTTGGTCTGCAAATACAGGAGCTAATGAAAGATTCTGAATTCAAAAAAGCTTGAATGAATCAGAGAGAGCTGTGTGGGCAGTTTCCTTAAGAAATTATGAACAATTTTCTTGATAACCATAGGGTAGATAACTATAAAGTGCTTGTTAGAGAACTCTTATAGAACTACATACAACTAGGATGTTGCATGTGTCTCAAAATTCATTGCTTGGACTCGCATCTGGATTTCTTTCACAGGAACTTAGATTGTTGTAAGTGATGAACACAGTGAAAGATTCCATCAGAAGTTAGACTATCTTCTGTTCAGCTGACTACACTGTTACCAAGGTAGATGGAGTCTAAGACTACTAGATGACTACTGCTGGACCCTGCAGACAGACGTTCTTGCAGTTAAATGCAGCAGGAAATCTACAAGGCATACATCTTGGGTAAATATGGTCATTTGTACTAGTCATGTTTTCATTACAAATGATTTTTTGTTGGCAGAAATAAATGATCATTACTTGAAAACTGAGCCCAATAAATAAAAATGGAAAGTAGATTTGAAATCATCAGAAAAGTTTTTATAAGAATCATTTTACAATTTCCTTTAACAGACATTGAGTTTCATTTTGTTCCTCAGTATAATTAAGGAATATAGAAAATTCCAACAACTAAATAAATTCTATCAGTTGCATGTGTTTTGTATTGCTTATTTTGTTATAAATTAAATGAAATAATCATTATTATTATTTAATTAAAATGAAAAATTTTCATAGTAATATATTAAAACTGTTTTGAAAACTGTTCGTTTTCAAATCTTATTTTTCTGTATTCATAATAAATTATAGAAAAATAGTTTGAACAGTATTTAAAACATAAGGAACATTTTTAATTCAATTAATAATTTATTTTAATATTATGTTTTTTATATTTTAATAGCCTAGATACATAACCGCTCTAATGAAAGCAGCCGAATTAAGGAAGAAAGAGAAGCAAAGAAGAATAGAAAAAAAAATTTACAAAGGAAGGAAAGGAAATGAATGTGAAGGTGAGGCTTTTGTGACACCATCGTATAAGAAATTTTTAGAACGAAAATGTAGGGAAAAAAATTAGAAGGTATAGTATTTATTCTAAAACCATTTAAAATTCATTTTATTTATATTTATTCATCTTTAACAAAATTTGAAATGCTATCTTATATTTAATTGTTTTAAGAAAATGAAGGTCACTTCTGTTAAGAAAATATGAATATTTCAAATGAAAATATATGAATGTTTTTTATAATTAAACTGTTTATCATCATAATGTAATAAAACAATATAATAAAAAATTTTTTCTTATGAATAAAAAGTCATAATTTTTATTGACACTAAAAGTTTTTAAGAAGCACTGTGGAATTATTTTATTATATATGTTACTGGCCAAACCCGATTTCAGGCCAAACGGGTTTATCCTACACATGTCAGGATATACTAGTTTGGTCTAAATACTTTAGGCTTAACTAGTTTGACCTGATTTAGAATTATTATTCAAGTATATTAATGGTTAAAATAAAATTAAAAGGCAATCAATTAGATGAACAATATTTATTCAAACATAGTCTACATAATTATAAAAAACTGTATTGATTAGAAGTGACACAACACTTGTACAGTACAAAACTATAAAATAAAAGTAAGCTAATCAGTACTTATCAGTTTGTATTTTTTTTTTATTAAGCTATGCACTTTGAAATATTCTCGAAAGCTTTGCGTTTAAAAAATTTAAACGAAATAATAAAAATAATTTTTAGAGTCAAACTAAAATTAAAAATTAACTTAATTGTGCTTCTTAGTGTAACATAGAAAATATTTAATGTTTTATTTATTTTTACAGGGTGTACTGTTGTGGCAATTTGAATTACACAAAATCATTTTTTTTTTTTACATTTGCACCTATTTGTAGCACAGTTTTTGGTACAGGTGCACCTCATAAAATGTTGTACTGTCCCAACTGAATGTTTGGTAGCTGCAGTCCTTAGTGAGATTTGAACATCTTGATTAACATCACTTTCTTATAGAAATTTTTGAGTACAAAGGTCGAATTCAGTTCTGTAACAAACAAATATTTTATTTTGACCAAATTATATAACATACTTAGGCTTTTTAAAAGAAACAAAATGGCATTTAACATTGTGCTTTTTTCTTCAAAGATCTTTATCAGGCCATCATTATAAGTAAATATTATACAAAAACCCTATCTGAAAAAATTCATAAAACTTGAAAATCTCTTCCAAATATAAAAACAATAATCATCGAAATCAGTTTGGCTTAGGTCAGACTAGTTATGCCTAAAGTATTTAGGCCAAACTAGATTGTCCTGGGCTAAACTAGTATATCCTTACATGCATAGGATAAACCCATTTGGCCTAGGACAAACTAGTTTGGCCAGTAACATATATATTATTATATAGATAGAAGTAAGTTTCATTTTCTTAGAAGCATACTGGATATTATAATTTCTAAGTTTATTATATACATAGAAGTCATAATTAAAATATCTATAAAACCATCTACAAATATACAGTGGTACTTCAGGATACAAACACCCCAGCAAGTTTGTATATTTTTTTATTAAGTAATTTTTATCATCACCAATCCAGAATAAACTCATTAAAACAAAAATAAGCAACTGAACCATATTTTTTAAATGCAATAATTAGTTTAAGTTAATTTTTAAGACTAAAAGACAATTACCTAATTCTTTCATTTTCCTATACAATAGAATATCAGTGCTGATCAAAATATATTAAACCAAATGCAAAGTACTAAATTATTAAAATTTATATTTAATTACTAATTCAGAAAAAAATTTAAATGAATTAATAAATGTAAATAAATTAATTTTTAGAAAACTGATAAATTACAAAAAGAAGAATGTAAAAAAGTTCAGTAGTACCTCAGGATACGAACGTCCCAGCATACAAAATTTTCAGGATACGACATGAAATTCGAACATATTTTTGCTCCACGATACGAACAAAAACTCACCATACAACGTTACATTAGTTTGCAGCGCCATTTTTTATTCACTTCTGTTCATCGGTCTCAGTCCGTGTGTTTTCTNTATATATAAAACAACACTAATTTTTTATATTTTTGCTAAGTTATTGTTACATTATGTTATGTAAGTAAACTTTTAGTATCATTTCCCTTCTCCCTCTCTTCCGCCGCCAGTTTATACCTCCGCCGTCGTCTATCCTCAAAGGTAAAGTGCAAAACAACACTAATTTTTTATATTTTTGCTAAGTTATTGTTACATTATGTTATGTAAGTTAACTTTTAGTATCATTTCCCTTCTCCCTCTCTTCCGCCGCCAGTTTATACCTCCGCCGTCGTCTATCCTCAAAGGTAAAGTGCAAATAAAACTAATTTTTTTTAATCAATTATTATTCTATTATGTTTATTTATACATTTACAACTACAGAATTCATTTTCCAGTATTTTCCTTACTACAGTTATTATTTTTTTTTAACATACTACTTAGTTTTAATTTGAGTGTTTTTTTTCNAATTATTTTTCTATTATGTTTATTTATACATTTACAACTACAGAATTCATTTTCCAGTATTTTCCTTACTACAGTTATTATTTTTTTTTAACATACTACTTAGTTTTAATTTGAGTGTTTTTTTTCATGTTGGAACGAATTACTTGGTTTTACATGTAATCGTATGTGGAAAAATGATTCACCTTACGACATTTTCATGATACGATCTCAGTTTCGGAACGGATTAATTTCGTATCCTGAAGTACCACTGTACAGTATTTAGCAATTGAAACTCATCCAAACATAGTAGGAATACTTTTTGATATATGTGGAAGTGATTTCTTGGAAAAAAAATTATTTCAAAGGATTATCACCAAACAGATATTTGTCATTGCAGACAGAGATAAAGCATAATATTGCATGTAGTACAGTTTGTTCAGATCACTAATGAATATAAAAGAAAAAACAAAACATTCTTGCAATACTTGCACATAATGGAAGTTGCAATGGTTATTATTTTACTTCAATATGCTTATGAAGCTATATTATCAAAATTACAGTAATATTCTATTTTGGAAATTCTGACAATATAAGTAATTGTGAGAGATCTAACTACACCATATACCTTCAGAAGAATGGCTATTCAATTTGCTAAAACTGGATATCTAAATTTCCAGTTCCTCAAATCCATTTGTATTCTCTTCCTGGTCTTACTCTTAAAATTTGTCAACAAGTGAAATGTTTCCTCTGCTGTTGCAGATCAATCACTGAGTGAATAATGCAACAGGTTCAGTGCAAGTACTGTAAAATAGTTGTATGTGCTCTACATCAGATGTTTCACAAGCTGGGGGTAATTGCGACTTCAGTTGGCACTATTTCTAAACATTTAAATATTAAATAATTTTTAATGCATTTAATACATTACAATAACTAAAGCATCACAATATAGTAAAAAATCTGTTTATGAAAAGTCATCATTTTCCTTAAAATTGAAATATTTAAGAAGTCCTAATGAATTGTTTTATTACTGTCATTTGTGATTATGGAATGTTTTTGTTGGTCATTTCAATTGCTAATAATTATAAAATTAATCAATTGATATAAAATGTGTATGTGAGTATAAATATGTTACTTATTTACATTTTTAACAACCAGCTTAGGTTAATTAATTTTTAAAATGTTTTATTGTGTAGTCTTATATATATTAATATAAACCAATTATGAATATAAATTCAGGGGACTGTGAAAGTGCTAAATTAGATTTAGTGAGCCTTGTCACTAAAAAAGTGAGTAGCTCTGTTTCACCGATACTTTGCAACCTTTTGTCATGTACAGCACACCTAGGTATTTCCCAGAAATCTGTGGGATACTACAAGTAAAAATATACAAAACTGTAGGAATTATATACAAATGACTCACTAGATTAAATATTTTTACTAAATAATCAAAGGTTAAAACCTTTGATTATTTAGTAAAAATATTTGGTACAATTTGGACATTTAGATTGAGTGTAGTCTATATATTTATCATTTATTATTATTCTATTTTTATTTAGCCTAATTTGTATAAAAAACTTTTTGATATTAATGGCTAGATTTGTCAATATATAGTTATTATTAACTGGGTAATTTAAAATTGTTGCATACCAGCTTGTATTTTCCCATTTTCGTATGTCTTCAGTGTCTTGAACGATGGAGAGCTCCATAGCTCTGTATATTATTTCTTTACTATACTGCTCCATATCATGTGTACGATCCAGAAACAATTTAATAGAGAATCCATATTTATTTACTATCTTTGATAACTGTATTATCCAACTTCGTCTTAAATCCGCTTCGCTTGATTTGCGATATAGTAAAAACAGCAATTTTGTTGTTATGTCTTCTGCCTTTATAATTTTTTGTAGAAACATTAAATATCTTTTTATTAATATAGTATTTAGTCTAAATCTATTTGTTTCTATTCTTAAGACACTGCCCGGGATATTAAATTCTAATTGGAATATCTTGCGTATAAATATATTCTGTATTTTTTCAAAGTCATTAAATTTGTCCATACTCCAAATTGGGGCAGCATAGCTCATTGAATTCATCACAAGCGAATTAAAAAGTTGAAAGTGTGTTCTTAAGTTCTTTAGTTTTTTTCTTTAGTAAAAATATTTAATCTAGATAACAATGTTTATGACCTTAAAATTCAGTCTTCATCAGGTTTATAAATACTGAGATTTTAAGAACAGTTTCACAGTATGATTTAAACATTTAGAATGTTTTGAATCGTTCGTATACTGTTGTGGGCATTTGTTGCTATGGATTCGTATGTATTGCTGCCATAGGTATCACACAAAACTACAAACGAAAATAAATATGCATTATAAAGACAAATAATCTAACAGATGTGTACGTAAGTTAAACCAAGCTGTGGGGTTGTCGTCACCCTCGTAACAGAACTTTCATGTTTGAGATATATTAATAGCATCCTTGGAATTGATGCAGTTAGCATGTAATCTGGCTTTATATATTTCAAGGGTTTCTAGAGATCGTACATGTTTTAAGCAGTGTGAGAGTCTGATCAGTTTGGCACTGTTAAGGTCGGCACTTATGCATGGTGGTATCTTTGTTGTGATCGATGTCTTATTTGTGTTCACATAGAAGCCTGACAAGAGATCGTTTCGTGGCTCCAACATACACAAGCTCTCTTTGAAACCTCTATGCCATAGAGGAATAGAGTATACTCCTATAGCGAGTTTTGTCTATTTTGTCCTTGCTATTGCGTAGAAGTTCATATAGTATTGGGTCTCTTGTAAGCAATCTCTATTTTCAAAAACAGTTAAAAAAAAAATTTAGCAAAAACAGTTGTGATGTCCTATGTAATTGTTAATAGTTGATATTACCTTTTTTGCAACCATTCAGAATGGTTGCAAAAAACAGCCAAAGATTTGAAATTGATATTTTCAACAGTAATCTATACTAATATAATAAGGAGGTAATGTTTGTATGTATGTTAGTTTGTATGCAGTAGGTAATCTCCAAAACTACTCATCCGATTTCAAAAATTTTTTCACCAATATTTAGAATGGAACTTCAGGATGGACATAGGCTGTATATTATTCTGTTAAACATGGGGGATGGACAGTTCTTTACGGTAAGCCTTACGGGGAAGGCTTATTGTAAAGAACTCTGCTTCTATTTATACTATTTTAGATGCGGTTTTTTGCATTTTTGATTGCATTTTAATAGAGTACGTCAACAGAATGTACCTAAAGAAGGGATTTTTCGATATTCCCCCTGTGGGGGAGAGGGACAGGATTAAGGCTTACTGTGAAAAACTTGGCTTCTATTATACTATTTTAGATGCGGGTTTTTGCGCTTTTGATTGCGTTTTAATAGGGTACGTCAAGAGAATGTATACTAGGAAAAAATTTTTCGAAAAATTTTCCCCCACGGGGGAAGTGTTATACATTTATAATAGATACATTTTGAGCCACAACAAGGCGTGGCGGGGTCTGCTAGTATTAAATAAGTTTACAATATTTCAGACACCATAAAAAAATTGACTTTGAAAATTTTGACAACACTGTTTTTAATTAGAAACTTAAAGATCTGTGAGTTGGATTTTAACATTCTGATGCCAATCTTTTTGAAATGATAAAAATATAAGAATCCAACTTGCAGGATCATCTTTATCATTTGCTAATTGATAAGAATTTATTTGAGTCAGTTTTGTTTTCTTCATTTTGGCAAAAAGATAGATCTTAGCAGTAAATCTTACCCATGTCTTATGTGATATTTGAGTTTAATGGAAAACTTATAGCTTTAATATTCTGTTGCTTATTACACTTGTTTAATTACTTGTTAATATTATTATAGCACTGCTGAAGAAATGCTTAAAAATTGAATGAATATCTTATATTCATTGTCTTTATTAGATATTCCTCAACAAAAAACTGTTATTTGAGACTTTTTTTTCTCATTGTCTTTGTAGTTATTCTACCTATATTTCTGAATGTAAGTAATTTAAGTAGGAATATATGAATTTTTCATTAGAAGTGGAATTAACTATGAATGCCTAGGAATCTGCACAAATTGAATGCTTAGACTTATTGTATATGTTTGAGAAATATGCAACTTAGCATTATTGCCACATATGTTTTAAGAATCTTTAGTTTCTATTTAATATATCAGAAATACTTAAGTTGTCCTAAATATTACCCAAATTAAATAGTAACATCAAACTTTAATTACAATATCTAATTATAAAATTGATTACCCAAATCACTTACTGTTTACTTCAATTCAAAAGTTGTTTTAGACTCCAATAAAATAATGATTCCTTATTTTTTTGTTTGAATTTATCTTAAACAATTACATGTTTGTTTAAACTGTTTTAAATGAATAAATTATTGGAATGGTAGTATTTGATGCTTTGTTAAATTTATCTATTAATTTTTCTCATGTATTAACCACTTTTATTCTGGAAAATTCAAAAGAGCCTTACTCTGTCAAAATTGGAGCATTCAGAGCCCTTATGAAGAGACCCTTTATGCATTGTTCCACCAACAAAGACAAAGCAAAAGAACTAAAGTATATCTCACACCTTGCCATTCAGCATAGCTCCCATTATAAAACTATCAAGAAACACAACAAGAAACAGGATAAACTATACAGAGTTGTGACATACAAGAACAGCTCAAGTATATCTTTAAAGAGCTAGTGAAGGTTTCAAATATCACTATTGGCTATTGTGAGATTAATCAAGGATACCTGCCAAGGGTACCACTTAATCGGCACAAAATCACAAGATTCGATCTCAACTTTTTCTAGAAGAGTGTTAATTTTGGCGGAAATAGGCGATTGTGTAATCACCCTTTTCCTTGTCAGGTTTCCCAACACCAGTTAATCAATTTTGTCATATGCGGATTAACACACGTATGGAGATAATACAAAATGAACCTCTCTTTTTGATTCAGATACTCTTTGAGACATTTCTTTGACAAATAAAACAAACATTTAATGAAACAAAATAGCAAAATTATACAAATGGAAAGTTCAAATAAAGTTTTTAGAGAGACAGCTCACAATTTCCATCATAAATCATACTACCTCGGTATAACTTTATCTTCTTCTGTCTTTTATGATTTATACTTCAGTTCTTTCTTGAACAGGTCTTGAATGGCACACATTTAAATATTTTCTTTCCTATTACTGACTTTAACTCATTCTATAAAAACTTTGGGTTTCGACTTTGGGTGTTGGCCTTTAGGAGATATGGAATACGTCGGTCTTCTATGAGATCTTCTGGCGTACTCCCCGAATCATGCCAAATTCTTTATTTCTCATGCATTTTCTCCAATCAGCATTTCATATTTTTCCACGTGAACAGAGGAACGGGATTTATCGAGGGGTTAACAATTCCCAGAGTGATTAAGATTTTTAGTAGATAAGGGAAAACAAAAGGATGTCGATCTTCTGTTGCAGGAAGTGACTTTTATCAGTTTCCCTTGTTTAGAAAAACACAATTTTCCCACCAAAATCAGAGAATATTTTTCGTTAAAAATTTAATTTTTTAATTAAATTATTAATTATTTGCAGGTGTGATTCTCCTCTCACACTATGAACATAACCCAACTATTTGTTCCTCAGAAATGCTAAAGACCCCATTAATAAAAAAAAAGACCCTTCCCAGAAGTCCATTCCTATTTCAGTTTGTGACAATAGAGTTGGACAAAAACTTCAATATATAGTGACTACCTCTCATTCATTGTACAGTACCTCCTGATTAAAAAAGCATGCGAGTTCATTCAAAAAAGTTCTCAGCTGACAGCCAGGTCCAAATTTCTTTCAACATCTCAAATACTATGCTACCAATAAAGGTTACTCTAAAGGTTCACCTTTAGAGAAACTTGAAATTTATAAAACCAACAGAAAAAAAAACCAGCCATAAACTATAAGGATTACAATCTTTTCACAAGCATTAACAGATTTTTGAGGTCAATATTAACAAGGATTTCATTTATAAACAGTGACAATGATAATTACCACTGCATCTAATCAAATGCTTGTTTGGTCTGTTTGAAATTTTATGTTCAGATTCTTGTTTTTATTTTAACCTAAGGATTACTATTGAAAGTAGTTAACTTTATTTTTCTTCAATAAATTTTGCTGGATTTTTATGTATTTTGTATGTTTTATATAAGCATCCAGTTTTATGCATTTATTTGATAATTATATTACTGATATTTTCTACTGCTAATTGATAAGAATTTATTTGAGTCAGTTTTGTTTTCTTCATTTTGGCAAAAAGATAGATCTTAGCAGTAAATCTTACCCATGTCTTATGTGAGATTTGAATTTAATGGAAAACTTATAGCTTTATTATTCTGTTGCTTATTATACTTGTTTAATTACTTGTTAATATTATTATAACACTGTTGAAGAAATGCTTAAAATTTAATGAATATCTTATATTCATTCAATTTTTAAGCATTTCTTCAGCAGTGTTATAATAATATTATAAGATATTCCTCAACAAAAACTATTATTTATGAGACACTTTTTTTTCTCATTGTCTTTTTAGAAATTATACCTATATTTCTGAATGTAAGTAATTTAAGTAGGAAAATATGAATTTCTCATTAGAAGTGGAATTGACTATGAATGCCTAGGAATCTATACAAATTGAATGCATAGACTTATTGTATATGTTTGAGAAATGTGTGACTTAGCATTATTGCCACATATGTTTTAAGAATCTTTTTTTATTTAATATATCAGAAATACTTAAGTTGTGCTAAATATTATCCAAATTAAATAGTAACATCAAACTTTAATTACAATATCTAATTATAAAAGTGATTACCCAAATCACTTACTGTTTACTTGAGTTTAAAAGTTGTTTTAGACTCCAATAAAATAATGATTCCTTATTTTTTTGTTTGAATTTATCTTGAAAACAATTACATGTTTTGTTTAAACTGTTTTAAATGAATAAATTATTGGAATGGTAGTAGTATTTGATCCTTTGTTAAATTTATCTGTTAATTTTTCTCATGTATTATCCACTTTTTATTCTTGAAAATTCAAAAAGCCTTACTCTGTCAAAATTGGAGCATTCAGAGCCCTTATCAAGAGACCTTTTATGTTCCACCAACAAAGACAAAGCAAAAGAACTAAAATATATCTCACATCTTGCCATTCAGCATAGCTACCATTATAAAACTATCAAGGGATTAATCAAGGAACACAACAGGAAACAGGATAAACTATACAGAGTTGTAACGAGAGTTGTACAATGAACAGCTCAAGTATATCTTTAAAGAACTAGCGAAGGCTTTCAAATATCACTATTGGCTATCAACATAACCCAACTATTTATATGATCCTCAGAAATGCTAAAGACCCCATTAATAAAAAAAGACCCTTCCCAGAGGTCTATTCCTATTCCAATTTGTGACAATAGAGTTGGACAAAAGCTTTAATATATAGTGACTACCTCTCATTCATTGTACAATACCTCTGATTAAAAAAGTATAGGAGTTCATTCAAGAAAGTTCTCACCTAAACAGCCCAGGCGATCTTCTCAGCTGACAACCAGGTCCAAATTTCTTTCAACATCTCAAATATTGGCAAGCGCCAAATCCGACAGAGGGCGCTGTTTTGAGCCAAGATGGCTGCCGAAACAGGTAAGGAGGCGACCATGTGTTTGAGCCGATTCAGTTTCTATCAGTGACGACTACTGCGAGGACCAAATGAAGAACAAATCATTGAATTTATGTCGAATTCTAGACTATATCAGCGACAGGAAACGTTGTCTTGTAGAAGGTGAAGCCGTTTTGGATGTGGACACATCGTATTTTGTGGATTAAACTCTTAACAACAACACCGAAGTTCATGCTGTTGCTTTAGTGTTGCAATCTCAGATATTGGCATTTTAATACATCTCAATTACAGGGAGAATGCACGTGCAAAGCGGAGCTGTCTGGTTTTTGTAAACGTGTGATAGCACGTTTATTACACGTTAACAGGTGAGAAGTATTTAAATATTTTAAGCAGTATACACCATGTTCCAACATAAAAACAAAGTTTTATTTATTATAATAGTTAAAATTAGTGCCAATCTGAAGGCTGACCTACTGAGTCATTCAGCACTTATACAACATAGGCCAGTCAAGTTTGGTTGTGTAGCACACACACAACATAATGTGTGTGTGTGTGTGTACCTCACATATATCCAAAACGGCTTCACATTCTACAAGACAACGTTTCCTGTCGCCGATATAGTCTAGAATTTGACATAAATTCAATGATTTGTTCTTCATTTGGTCCTCGCAGTAGTCGCCACCGATAGAAACTGAATCGGCTCAGGCACTGAACAAACACGTGGTTGGCTCCTTACCTGTTTCGGCAGCCATCTTGGCTCAAAAACAGCGCCCTCTGTCGGATTTGGCGCTTGCCAATTATGCTACCAATAAAGGTTACTCTAAAGGTAAACCTTTAGAGGTTTACCTTTAGAGTAACCATGCTACCAATAAAGGTAAACCTTTAGAGGTTTACCTTTAGAGTAACCATGCTACCAATAAATAGAGGTTACCATACTACCAATAAATAGAGGTTACCATGCTACCAATAAAGGTTACTCTAAAGGTAAACCTTTAGAGTAACCTTTATTGGTAGCATGGTAACCTAAATTTCAAGTTTTTTTAAAGGTGAACCTTTAGAGAAACTTGAAATTTATGGCTGTTTTTTCTGTTGGTTCTATAAACTATAAGGATTACAATATCTTTTCACAAGCATTAACAGATTTTTGAGGTCAATATTAACAAGGATTTCATTTATAAACAGTGACAATAATAATTACCACTACATCTAATCAAATGCTTGTTTGGTCTGTTTGAAATTTTATGTTCAGATTCTTGTTTTTATTTTAACCTAAGGATTACTATTGAAAGTAGTACTTTATTTTTCTTCAATAAATTTTGCTGGATTTTTATGTATTTTGTATGTTTTGTATAAGCATCCAGTTTTATGCATTTATTTGATAATTATATTACTGATATTTTCTACTGTTAAATATTTAGGCATTACATTTTCCTTCAATAAAAAGTTTATTCATCATTGTAACTACTGTTATACAAGATCTAATCAGACTATTCATGAAAATAAAAAAAATTCATAAAAGTTAAAATCATGCATCATTAAAACATGTCTATTTGGAATATAAATTAATAAAAAACAATATAACCATATATCTGACTCATAATAGAATAAAATATTTGGATAGAATTGAGAAAATCCAAGTTTATTTTATTAATCGTATTTTAAAATTAGGATGTTCATAATATCTGGTGTTACACTCCACAGAATCTGGAAGACCACCTTTGGATTGCCATTATATCAAATGATTCAATTTGTTTTTTTTTTATTAAGACTGACTGCCTGAGGTTGACTTACAACAAAAGTTTGATTTTTAACTTGTGGAGTTATCTAAAGGAAATGACTGTTGGCTTGCTTCTCTCTAAAAATTTCCTATTTTTTTAATGCTCAATCTCCTCATTAGTTGAAATTTTTCGGCAGATATTGTACAGACTTATATTGGTGTAAAATTACAACAGGATAGGTTAATGCTTGAACCTCGTTACTCTGTGATCTACATTTACCCTAGTCCCCATCATTATCTTTTATACGAAATGAATTATCATGTCAAATCTTTAATTTTACATCTGAAATATAACAAATTCTGCTTATTCTTTGTATTGATAAATATATTAATTTAGATATTAATAAACCATACACCTTTTTGTCTTATTATTCTTGTGTCAGAATAACAATTAAAAATGTTTATCTTTGTAGAAGCCTTGTTTCTGGAGCCCTTCTGTAAATAAATATTTAGCAGTTATGGAAGTATTGTAAATTTAGTCTCCTGATATTAGTTATATGGGAGTTTGTGAAATTTTTTCTTAATTCAGCTGTTTAAGATGTTTGTTAAAGTATGCAACTTCCCCTTGTACAAAATAAGTACAATAAAGCTATTATACATAAATAATAAGGCTTTATACAATAAAGCCTTATTATTTATTAATAAGACCATAATCTTTAATGAAATTACTTCATTGTATAAATAAATCTTCAATGAAAATACTTAAATAAATAAACTTCAATGAAACAGATAAAGAAAGAGAACGTGTGCATTTCAGCTGTAGAAACTATACAGAATTTTTATTTAATCTTTTTTAATATTAAAAAGACAGTTTTTTTATTTCAATTGAATTATTTTGGTGTATGCCTTAATATATTGCATTTTAAATGCTGCATTTAATCCATATTTATAAAGTGATTTATTGAATTAATTGTTAGTAAAAGATTGTATACTTTCACTCAAAATGTATTTATCAGAATTATTAACATTTTAAATTAAAACAAGCTAAAGAAATTTAGAACTTGTTAGTCTNTAAATAATAAGGCTTTATACAATAAAGCCTTATTATTTATTAATAAGACCATAATCTTTAATGAAATTACTTTATTGTATAAATAAATCTTTAATGAAATTACTTTATTGTATAAATAAATCTTCAATGAAAATACTTAAATAAATAATCTTCAATGAAACAGATAAAGAAAGAGAACGTGTGCATTTCAGCTGTAGAAACTATACAGAATTTTTATTTAATCTTTTTTAATATTAAAAAGACAGTTTTTTATTTCAATTGAATTATTTTGGTGTATGCCTTAATATATTGCATTTTAAATACTGCATTTAATCCATATTTATAAAGTGAATTATTGAATTAATTGTTAGTAAAAGATTGTATACTTTCACTCAAAATGTATTTATCAGAATTATTAACATTTTAAATTAAAACAAGCTGGTGTATGCCTTAATATATTGCATTTTAAATGCTGCATTTAATCCATATTTATAAAGTGATTTATTGAATTAATTGTTAGTAAAAGATTGTATACTTTCACTCAAAATGTATTTATCAGAATTATTAACATTTTAAATTAAAACAAGCTAAAGAAATTTAGAACTTGTTAGTCTGTTTTAGCCTAGAACTTTACATGGATTTTTTTTTTCCTACATTCTTTTCCATTATGATGGCATGCTGAAATTTATTAAAAACTTAACTATTGCAATGTATGCAAAAGTTAATGTTTTTAGCAAGTGTCAGAAATTAAAATTAATTATTGAATAATAATCAGAATTACTTTAATTTTATGTATAGAGATATTGCATTAATAAAATTTATATTAACTGACAACAAATAATTTTAATTTAAATTGTTTTGTTATTTGATGTTTGTTAAAATTTTGACATTTTATTTTATTTTTTTGTTTTTCAGTCATTAAAGATACTGAAGTATTCTGATCTTAAACCATATGTAGTTTTTGTTGCGCCACCTTCTCTTGAAAAATTACGTCAGAATCGCATAAAATCTGGTGCAACTGTAAAAGATGAAGAATTAAAAGATATCATTGAGAAAGCAAGAGAGATGGAGGAAAACTATGGTCATTTCTTCAATATGATAATTATTAATTCTGATACGGACAAAACATACAACGAACTGTTGCATGAAATCAATATTTTAGACACAGAACCACAATGGGTGCCTGGAATCTGGCTTAAAGATACAAACTGAAGCTCATCATAATGTTCCAATATATTCCAGAAGCATGTTTCTTTATAAACACTGTCGATTATTTTACAAACCGATGTACTAAATATTCTAAAGTTACATTTTGAAGTCCGAATTACAATCATCTAGATACTACAAATGCTTTATACGGAAGTCCCCATAAAATTTATATATTGATAGTATCAAGTTTTTTAGGAAGAAAATCAATTTTATAAACATACGTTTTTGCGATAAACCAATTTTATTGAATTTAATTTGAACCAAAAACGTTTAGTGTGACTTTCCTTAATCTTGCAATGAATTAACTGAAAACAGTAAAAGCAAGAACATTCAACAACAAAATGATTGGTTAGGACCAAGGACTATATACTACAAGGATAGCCAGATCCCTATTCTACAATGTTAGCCAGGAATGCCAAGTTAGTGACGTCAGCACGAGACCTGACCTCTCTGTTTACATAGAGCAGGGTGTGCACGTGTTTAGTTTTCGCTTTTAATATTCGTCCAATTTTGTGATTAACGAAGTGATTTATTTTAATATTTCTGTAATTGTTTTATTTGACTAAGTTTTTTATAAGGTAAGATGATTTAAATATAAGTCATTAAATATTTAAAGCTATATTTTTATGTTAGGTGAAGAACAAAATGC
>NW_019384952.1:491721-493107 GCF_000671375.1 Centruroides sculpturatus | reverse complement strand
AACGCGACGAAAAAATTTTACTCGTCATAAAACGATAAATAGTTTGTCAAATTTTTATTCATAAAAATGCAGTTTCAACTGCTTTTTATTTTATAAAATCCGTCTTCTTGCGCCACCAGAGGGCCTTTTAAACAATAGGTAGTCTGTTAGTGTTGGTCAGTAGTAGTCCAAATTCAATACGAACGTTTGTTTCTTGAAAATTTGAACACGATTTAAATACAGTATTTACTTTTAATATTACCGATATGTCATCGAAAAGAAAACGTGTTGCATTATCATTAAAAGGCAAATTAAAGTATTTATTTCGATTATCCGGATTTTTCCTTATCCGGACTACCTTCATCCCCAATTAGTCCAAATAATCGAGGTTCTACTGTATTTTGTTATTTGAAAGATCTGTCATGTTGAAGTAGAGGGCTTGCTGTGACGTCACATAGATCCATGGTCACGCTAACAAATATACGGAATCTGGCTATCCTTGTAGTTTAAAGTCCTTGGGTTAGGACAATCAAATATTGTAAATATAAAAATTGAGTTAAAATAATTGTAGACATTACAGAAATCTTGATATAATGAATCTGTACAGTTAATGTAAAATTCTTATTTTTAAGTATAACTCTCCAGCCTGGGGCACTAAGACTTTCCATACTCGTGTATTCGGCTTGGTGGTAATGGATGGGACCCTATATTATCCAAACGGACCGCTTAAGAAGGTTCCTAAGGCGTCGCTCTCCTATATTCGATTCCGGAACTTCCAGAGCAGTAGGCTGATACCTTACTTTCTCGACTATTCACCTGTTGTCTATTTTACATTCGTCTAAAAAAAAACATTTAGTGTGAATTAGTTGTTATAATTTTTTCTATAATAAATAAAACAACTTTTATACATTTGTGGGTAGCCTGAGGTAGGACGAGGTCGTACCTCTTTTTGATAGGCAACAGTTCGGTGAGAACTGCCCACTGGTCAGTGGATGGCTTAGAAAATGCTTTTTCTATCCCGTAAAGTCGGGATTCTTTTGTCAGGTCGAGTGGAGGAGGTGAGAGGGGTCGTCGGTAAAGTGTGAGCGATACTCGAAATAAAGACGACTTTTAACAACAAAACAACATTTATTGAGACGGTAACATAACTAACATAAATACATTGAGCTTATCTCGAGCGGACACGCGGGAGTGGAGGGAAACGCGCCGAGAGAGAGTGTACATTAATGGGTATCATACCTCTACGATTTCGGATCGGACGGTCGGACGTTTTCTAACCGGATCGGACAAGTTGTCTTGAGGAACGGACGGCGGCGATGAGGATCGGCACGGGGTTTCCCCGATCATGAACGGTGATGATGGACCGTGTTCACGGACAGCGACGACGGACCTCCTTTTCTCGTCATC
>NW_019384952.1:484186-488381 GCF_000671375.1 Centruroides sculpturatus | reverse complement strand
ACAAGGAATAGAAAGGTAAATAAAACCAGTATAATAAGGAAACGTTATTATTTTTATTTCTTTTGAATATGCTATGGCAAGAAGGTTTCAGTGGAGGGAATCTTATGAATTTAATTTTCCAATGAACTGTTTTTATGGTATGTTAAACATTGAAAAATAATAGCATACATAAATTGTAAAATTCTGGTTTTTATTAATAAATTATTTTTTCTAATTAAAATTGGAATTTGTATTATTTTCAACGCGTGAATGAATAACATTACTTTTCGAGCATTATTATACAATAATAAACTCACAGACTGGACAATAAAGATGATAACTTATATATACCATTTTTTACTGCATTAATGTCTAGAATACATAACAAATTAGAATGAAAATAAAAAAGTCTTACCTTTCCTTTGTTTTGCTTCTTTTTAATTTTTTGAGCACAAGAAGTTTTTAAAATGAATCCATTTCTCTTTGGAAAGTGGATTATAAAATTTGAGAATGATACTTCTTCCTAGAATNCAACAAAATTAAGAACCCATAAATTTTGTATCCAATATAATATGAGTTGGCAATTTGTGGCACGCGAAGCGATTTTTTATAGTATCAACAGATTTAAAATCCACAAAACAAAAACGAAAAACTGAGCGATGAAAAATAATACTTAAATATTACATTCATAATTAATGCTCTGATAGTTAAAAGCAAACTTTATCCATTTTTATTATTATTTTGATCGTATTGATAATGTTCGATTATTTCAAAATTTTCATTTATCGTGCTTAGATTTAATAGAAATTTGTTCATTGCATCACTACGTACGAATAATAACTACGAGTCCGCATTACGTATCACAACATCAAGTGTAATTTATATGAATATTTTTAGCATCAATTCATTGCTCTTTAGTACTTATTTATTATCTATAACCACGATCCACTAAAGTAGTGTTTTTCAACCTTCTTGAATACGTGACCCCTTTACAAGTTAAAAACTTTTGACGACCCCCCAGGGCCATATTAATACTATATCAGTGATTTTAAAAACTACGTACTGTATTTAATTTTCTTTCTGTTGAGACCTAAATATCGATCGAAAAACCAATTATACTGTAAAATAAACAGGTACAGCTTTCTCACTGAAATTGTAGGGGTTTTTTATTGTAGTGTAGGACCAACAAATACTTGTCTTTTTCTTTTACCCGCGACCCCCGTGTAAGGCTTTGCGCCCCCTAAAACACTGCACTAAAGAACAGCATTACGTACAACAGAAACGCCAATATCGATATTTAATTTACTTGCGATTAAAAATAAATAATGCGTATTATTTTCTTTATAATTCGGTTCTTTTTGAGTGAAACTATTCGTATTAATAACTCGTAAATGAAATTATAGTAATTTATTTACATGGTTTTAAAAATAGGTTATATTATGTTATTCTAGCCGAATACCGCGCAGTTATTGCATCTCGGAAAATTAGGCCCGTGTCTTTTTGTGAAATAAAATTAGAATGAGAGGAGCTATCGCGTTGTTTTAATTTGGCACAGCATTCGTAAAAGGTTACCGATCTCTGCCATATAGCAACATTAAGAACCAAAGTGACTCGTGCCGGTTTCCTCCTCAAATTCTTTGCTTCTCGTAGTAACGGTGCCAGGAGAGCCGACCTCCTCCGCTTAATCTATACCGTCCTTAGCCCGATGGCGGAATTTGGCGCTCCTCTCCTGGAAGGGGCCCCCAACCACTATCCGTCGCATCGAAAAACCCATTCACGAAGCCCTTCGCACAGCCTTGGGTGTGCCCAAGTCTACTCCGCTCTTATCTTTATATGCTGAGTCCGGCTATATTCCACTCCAGTCTAGGCTGCATCAGAAAGCTATATCGCACGCCATCACTCACCTCTCAAGAGGCCACTATAGCCCTCTCTACAAAATTTTCAGCACAGCCTCCAGTCTAGACTACTACCACTGGCGCCCTTTCCAGATCCCGTACGCCTCTAGAGTTCTCTCGCTGATTCGTCAGGAAGGTCTACCCATCTCTCACCTCTACCGGCAAAAACACGTACCCCCCAGCCCCGTAAACATCCAACCTAGAATTCGTCTTGACGACTTTCCAAATGCTTCTATCCAACCTCTGGCAGCCTTGAATGCCCTTTTCAATCATTTACATTCTACCAACTGGCGGGGTTGGACTCTCATTGGGGCAGATACCTCAAATCACACTTACGGACGGCCTTCAGAGTGGTTCTTCCGGCTCATACAGTCAAGGAAACTTGGTTGCTACACACGAGCTGCAGCGTCTTCGGTGCGGAGGCTCTCGGCATCCAACGGGCAGTTAATCTCAGCGCCCGTCTTAACACTCCGACGGCCATTGTCTCAGATAGCAAATCAGTTCTCCAGGCAGTCGCCAACGTTAATTTTTCCTCTCCAGCGGTCATTGACCTAGCTGTAACCATCAGCTCTCACCCAACACCCCTTGAAATCGGGTGGACCCCTGGTCACGTTGGCATCCACATAAATGAAGAGGCAGACCAAGCCGCTAGCCATGACACTCCCATCGGCTCCTGGTAAGGACCTCTCATGGCACGTGACCTCATACGCCAGATGCGGGAATCGATCATCCGCAACTACACCGATACCTGGTCTACCATTCTTCGGGGAAAAGGTCGCGATCATCTCCGACCTTTCGCCCCTTGGATATACCATCACGCCTCGTCTCGCCCCACAGAAACCCTATTGGCTAGACTTCGAACAGATACGGCCCCCCTGAACAACTTCCTCTATTCTCGACGCCAATGCGCCACGCCAGATTGCCCACACTGTGGCTCGCCAGAAACTTCCGTACAATGTTGGCTTGTCTGTCCGCAATACACACGGGCCCGCCAAGAGCTAGGCCGTCTTTTAACCTTGGACCTCACGATCGTCCGTACCTTAACTCCGATATACTGGTCTCATACCGACCTTCCTCCTCGCCAACATATCGAAATCTTGGAGCGTTTTGTTCGTCACACCAACCGCTTTACCTAAATTCAAAGTGGAGTGATTCGGAGAAAAAGCCAATAGGCTAGAATCTCTATATTATTAAGAAAAAAAGAAAAGAAAGAAACAGTAAAAGCCTGAAGATGGCCTATCCAAATAGGCTGAAAACGTTCGGAATAAAGAGAAAAAACTCGGCAAATAGAAATCAGGTGTGTTTCTTAGTATAATTAACTAATATTGATGGGAAAGAGATAGATAGTCGGCTTTTTCATTTCCTAGTATGTCAGTATGGCCAGGAACAAATATAAAAGTTATCTTATTTATAAGATTATTAATATGGTGCTGGATATATGCGATTTTATTGCTATTGCAATTGGGATTTAATAGAGCTTTTAGGACAGACTGAGAATCACTGTAAATGTTGATAGAGTTTTGTTTGGTAATGAAGTGGCCCACTGAACAACTTGGTAGTCAGCATCTTCTTCAGCTTGCTAGATGGAGGTATATGGGAGGTATCTGTACCTTCTAACATATTTTTGGCAACATATGTCAGCTCGGAGGAAGATACAGATACTTGAGCCGACAAGAAGGAAGCTTTTGGATCCATCTCTGTAGATATTAATGTCTGCATGATTATCCACGGAGGAAACAGATGACACCAAATAACCTTGTTTACAGGATGATGATCAAAGATATAGGGTAATTGCAATGTGGTAGCATATGAACAGCCGTAGATAGGACCGTTGTTGAGCCTTGACTTTTGTAGTTCTGATGTAGTAGTTTAGAACCTTTTCTACATAGTAAATTACACAGAATCTGATGATTGCAGTATAAAACTTTTATGTTTTTATATGAATATAATTCTCATTGTGTTGGTGCAATGAATGTGGAAAAGAAAAATTGCTGTGATACAGAGAGAGATTTTCAATATAAAATTTTCACCGGTGTCGATTAAACAAATTTACTCTACACTGATCGGGTTCACACATTATCGATGGACTGGCAACGTGCGGTTTTCTGAGTTTTCTTCACGCGTATAACACCTAAATAAGGACCAAATTTCCTGTAAAAAATCTTCCCGGAAAGCATTTCCCTAAGCAAATCGTCCACGTCTTTCTTTGTAATTACCCATAAACACCCCCAAAATAAAATTGCTTGACATAAGTAATGCTTAGCACGTGCATATCGTAAGCACGTGTTTAATTGTTGCATAAACAATAAATATTAATAATA
>NW_019384952.1:463879-476806 GCF_000671375.1 Centruroides sculpturatus | reverse complement strand
CTTCTTGCTGATTGATTGTGTAATTTACATAACAAACACATTTCTATTTCCAAAAGATCTGTCAGATTATCTATTGGGCTATGTTGAGCCTAATAACTAATTAGATAACAAATAAGTTTGGCTACAGATAGGTGGTTTAGCTGCTCTTCCGAAAATTTAATAATTAAAATTAAGTTGATTTTAAATTTAGAATATTCTGAAAGAAAAAAATTGTCCAGAATGGGACTCAAACCCACAATCGATTACTTTGCAGATGCATTGTAGGTTAAACTACTCGGACTTCTGATTTTTATTTCCAGAATTGTTAGTTAATTTAGATATAAGCACAGTTAGTCACTTAAAGCTGTGTTATGGTTTTTTTTAATTAAAGAAACAAATATATAAAATAAAAATGTTTCTAAAAAATCACTATTCTAATCTGTATAATAGTGGAATCTGATGGTCAGAGGTAATATCCTGGAAATGTTTAACAGATCATTTTTATTTATGAATTAAATGCCTTGATGATATGTTTTTTGCATCAGTGCTCTTCATTGGATATATTGTTGTGGATATTATAATATTGGAAAGCTAAAAATAGTTGTAAAATCCTGGAATGAAAATAGTCAAATCAAATAATGAAGTAATGTATAGTACATTCAGGCCCGCCATAAGCGGGCGGCACGTTCAGGGGGCGGCAAATCGAGCGATCGGTTACGTAATATTCAAAGTCATTGTCATAATACCCACCCTACTTATAGCATAACAAATGTCTTCGCATGGAGAAAAAAATTCTGACCGGCGCGCAATTATTATATTCTTATTTATATTATAGCGTTAAAACTCCTCTATTGGCATTTATCAGAATTAAGATGCAATGCGAAACGTCTGCCGGCAGGTTGAAGCATCCGACGGGAAAAAGGCGCGAAATTCAACCGCCATCTTGGTGTGCTCATTTCGTTCCTCGATTTCAGTGATTTTAAGAAACTCTTTCCTGCGACTTTCGTCGACTTTACTACAGTTCCTTATTCTTTAGCTTCTGGTCTTCCTCTTTGATCTCTTCTCTGCCCAGGTAGGAGCTTTCCTCTTTCTTTCAGCCGGAGTGGCTTATCCTCCGGACTCGGTAATGGCGTCGACCTCGCGCGAGCGCCTTGAAAAGCCACCATCGGGATCGGAAGCACCCATAACTTCTGACGAATTAAGATTTATTTCTCCTCTGTCGGAATTGGAGAAACTCTTCTCCGTCCGTTCGTCCCTTCCTTCGGACCAAATCTATACGATTTTTCAAGGACAGGGACCTCTCCGATGTCTTCGTCCGGCTGAACTCCACGCGGCCCTCAAACTGCATTTTCCCCGACCGGAATTGCTGCTAGATGTCCGCTACTCCCGTAGTGGTCTTCTAATTATCAAAACTCGGGATCACCAAGCCGCAGAGGCGGCTCTTCGTATTCCTGATATTGCCGGAATACCAGTCCGTGGCCGTCTGGCCCCGGACTGTGCCCAAACCGCTTATCTCCTTCGTGGGGTGGACCCGTCGATTACAGTCCAAGAAATTTACGAAATACTTTCGGACTCCCACCTTCCAATCCTAGAGATACGTCGTTTTACACGACGGGACGAGGATAACATCGAGCCTAGCTCCACGGTTTACTTCTCAGTGGCCAGTGCTTCTCCGCTGGAATCCGTTACTATCTATTACCAACGATACCACTGTGAGCGATATATTCCTCGCCCACGCCAATGCAGGCGATGCCTCAATTTTGGCCACTTGTCCACGACATGCCGCGGCCGCCGCAAATGTATTACTTGCGGGGCTGACCATGACCCGGTCACATGTACTGCCGCTGCTGCCGGCTGTGTGCGTTGCGGAGGAGAACATTTTGCGGATTCTCCCCGCTGCCCAGCCTATCAGCAAAAGGCACGCCTGCTAAAATTCAGCGCCATCCAGCGCTGAATTTTAGCAAGCGTGCCTCCTGAACAGCGCCATCCAGCGCTGTTCTTATCTAAAAGCCAAGCGCTCGCAGAGCAACTCCCCAAAATCATACCCAAGAGTGGTCTCAACTTTTCCCCACAAAACCGTCCGGAGGACCCCTCGTTGTGAAAAACAGCCAGCTCTTTCTACTATTGGACAGACAGGTGACATTTTGACCCTAACCAATCGTATTTCCCAATTGGAATCCGTAGTGGAGAAGTTATGCGCGGAGTTAAGTCTTCTTCGCTCGATCATTCAGCCTACTCTGCTTAACCCAACTCAGGATTCCCTCCATGAGCCGAGTCTGGATCTGACCGTGTCCACGTCAAATAAGCGCTCTTCCCACCCGGCGCACAGTGGGTCCTGTAACGATTCTAGGAGGACAAAAGTCAAAAAATGCATAACTGATAATGACCCTTACATATTTATGTATTAATAAAAAACATTCCAGTGAGTCAATTGCTACCGATAATTTTTAAAATACGCCCCGTGGCTTTGCTAAGCAACAAAAGAAAAGCATCAGTTTTATATCTAGTTGGAATCATAACGTTAGTGTCGTGTTCGGACTTATTTTGAATAGTTGTTTCGCTGGCTGTTTTAAGTGTTTTTATCCAATATTAAGATGAATAGTAATCGCCAAAGTATGTATTTTAATATGTATATTTCATTAATAATAGTGAATGAGGGGATTTTATATAAAACAATCGCAAACCCAAGGGATTTTTACACTTAATTTTAAATAAGTAGAACTTTAAAACTTCTGCATCTTTTTTCGTATGTGTTTGTACGTTTTCATTTCATTTTCTCCGGATTTTTGAAGATTTTATAATCATGTCTAACAGATATTTGTGTGCGGAAACGCGCGGATTTTGACGTATAACCATTTTTTCTTTCACAGGGCATTGGCTCGTAGTCAGCGGGAGTGAACTTTTTGAAAAACTAAGAGAAAAAGATAAAATGATAAGAGGGTCATTCGAAGTAAAAAATATTATCATAGACTACATTAAAAAAAGTTCAGTTTAACAAATCCTAATCGAGTTAATGGAAAATGAGTTACGTCGAATTACTTGTTCTTTTTCCGTTGGTCTATGTCAAAGATGGAAGAAACGTAATCGAAATATCAAACATTTTTCAACCAAAAAGCGCTTATGGCTCAATGATTGGGCAATTATCGAAAATGTCGATTTGCCACAAACTAGTGCAAGCTGTAAATTACCACAAAAACAAATAATGAGACGTCTCAAAAACAATTTTTGGGAGTCCCATCCAGCCAAATGAACGATCTACCTAATAATATCTACCTAATATTTTAATATTAGGTAGATCGTAATGAGGCAATGCAATGAAAAAACTTTTTCATTTGGTCTATTGACTCTTCCTTGTCACATAAGATTCATGGAATGCATTCTTCGCATAGCGTATCGAATGGATATTAAAAAATGGCAAGTGCGCGAGACCGGAGAGAAGGAGTCAGTATCAACAAGAAAAATATTATTAATAGATTTAGAACCGAAACTGGTTTTCTTTTGGATACTCCCAAGCAAGGTGGTGGAAACACCAACGACAGTAATTCGGCAAGATTTTTTTCTTATACCACTCTTACTGCAGAGATAACCGGTGTTAACAAGAACCTAATAAAACGATTTTCGGTTATATTACAAGCGCTGGCATCGGCTACGAAATCGATACGAAAAAATTCGAAATCTACACGAAGGAAACAGCGGAGTTATATGTGACGCTTTATCATTGATATCCCATGCCAGTCACTCTTCACAAAGTTTTAATACGCGGATCAAAAATTCGTTTCTCGTTTCAATAGGACAATTGTTCGAAGAAGTGCAAGAAGCTAGATACAAGGAATTTTAAAAATTTCGTGAGAGTTATTCCCGAAAAACCTATAGAATGAACACTAATATAGATATTTTACATAATCTTTTAATTTCTTCAGATCCTCTCATTACAAACCTTAGATCACTTGGTATAAAAAAACTCCGTTAACCGCTAACGTTTTAAAATTACTAAAAGCACTGAGCGTGACCGTAGTACGAGGGTAGTCCCAGAAGTACCCGACCTAACAAAAAAGACACAAAAAATTTGGTAAAACATATCTTTATTTTTCAACATAGTCTCCTTTTAGCTCGATACACTTTTTTCCAGCAATGTACAATAGCTTCGATCCCCTGTTTATAGTGAGAACTGTCGAGCTTCTCAAAATAGCCATTAACCGCAGACTCCACCTCGTCATTGTTGGCAAATCTTTTATCACCAAGCCATTTTTTTAAGTTTGGAAAGAGAAAACAATCCGAGGGGGTTAAATCTGTCAAATAGGGTGCGTGAAGAAGCAATTTGAACCTTAACTCATTGATTTTGGCCATCGCAAAAACGGATGTGTGAACTGATGCGTTGTCTTGATGAAACAACACTTACTTTTTCGCCAAATGACGTTGTTTTTTCTTGATTTCATCACTCAAGCGCTGCAATCAGTTCGCATAATACTTGCCGTTGATTGTTTTTCCTGGGCGCATCCCAAATAAACTGATGCCATGACCTTGCCAGCAGATGGAACTGTTTTCGCCTTCTTTGCAGCTGATTCTCCCCTTTCAGTCCATTGTTTCGACTGTTCTTTCGTCTCAGGTGTGAAGTGATGGACCCATGCTTCATCCATGGTTATGAATCGACGCAAAATTTCGGCTTTGTTGCTGCGAAACATTGCCAAAGACTCGATTCAAACATCCTCACGACGCTGTTTTTGTCCCATCGTGAGCAAATGCGGCACCCATCTTGCGCACAGCTTTCTCATGTCCAAATTTTCAGTTAAATGCGATGTACAGCACTTTTTGAAATGCTTACCAAGTCTGCTAGCTCTTACACTTTGAGTCGACTGTCATCCAATACCATTTTGTGGATTTTTTCCATCTCTTCTGGCATGGTCACCTCACTTGTTCGACCACTATGATGTTCGTCTTGGCAGCTCGTACGGCCTCGTTTAAACTCTGCCACCCAATAATTTATTGTTATAAACGGGGGAGCAGACTCCCCCAGAGTAGAATCTAGCTCAGCTTTAATATTGGTTGGACTGAAACCTATCAAATGAAAGTATTGTATCACATAAAAATGACAAATTTTTTCCATGTTTACAAATTCACTGAGATTGTTCATTATTTATGGCTGCCAAAAAAATACTATACAACGTAACGTCTTCAAACTTCAAACTTAAGCTTTATAAGTTTAATACTTTCGAACACAGTCGTTTTTTTTCAAACAAGTACCGCCATCTATGTCAGGTCGGGTACTTCTGGGACGACCCTCGTAAAAGAAAAATCCGAGTCAAACTCCGTATGTGACTCCGATATGTAAATTTTTAGTTAATAGACCCACTGTGCGGCGGGCCCTTTGACTCCTGCCCAACTCCCAAAGAAGAAGAAGACCTAAACCTCGTCCCACCGATCCATTGGCGGCATCCGACTCAGAAGGTCAAAATTCGGACATGGACCACACGTACTTTACAGGGTCCACAAGTGTAACTCCCCTAGAAAACCCCTGCTTTGCCTCCCCAGTCGAGAAGGCTAAACTTTGCCGCCAATACCCCCAAGCATAATGTCTAACCCCTCAAGCAACTTGCAAAATCTCCGCTTGATACACTGGAACGCGAGAGGTCTTCGTTCTAAACGTGATCTCCTTTTGGCGGCATCTTGGCTACGTACCGTGGACATCATCCTGGTACAGGAGACGTGGCTAACTCCTGAAGCGGTCTTTTCCATTCCAGGATTCACTCTCTTCCGCTAGGATCGACCCTCTGCTCAGGGATGGGGTCTCCTAACAGCGGTCTCTCACCGGTGGCCCGTTTTTCAGCTGCCCCCGGTCCCAAGATCACCGCCATCGAATATCAAGAGACCTTGGTATACTTTTCACGGGCTTTTCACTTTTCTCCCTTGTTAATGTATATTCCTCACGCGGCGTCCTTTCGGCTGTTTCACTGGACCCCCTTTTGCGGGGCAATCACTACCCTCGCATAGTGTGCGGGGACTGGAACGCTCATCATCCTTATTCGGATAACGAGTGCAAACGTCCAGACAGAGCCGGCCCTACCATAGGGCGAACGGAGCAGCCGCTCCAGGCGCAAAGTCCTAGGGGGCGCCTCAGTAGCAAAGAAAATTAAAGGAAAAAAGATTTTATTCACTTTTCGATATTTTAATTGCAAGCGTTTGGCCAGGATGTGAATGGCCTTATCTGTTGAGATGTGCGTGGCTCGAGTGCGTGAGCGGAGTTCCACCCCAGGCGCCATAATAGGATCTCGCTCCATCCTGAAACTTGCCTCGGGCCGGCACTGCGCCCAGACATCGCGGACCGCACCCTCTTCGATTGGTTCTCATCTGCGAACTTATGCTGTTGGAACTCTGGGGGGAACCAACTTATTTCCACTCAAACGGATCATTAGCTATGGACCTGACCTTCTGCTCCCCGGACCTATTAGGTTCCGCCTTATGGAGCCCTTGCGTGGACACCCTAACCAGTGACCACGCTCCTATTTCGATCACTATCTATCTCGGCCATCCCTAACCCGACGACTACCCCTCGTTTACACTTTTCAACAAACTGGAGTCGTTATTCAAATAGCCTCGATCAGCTTTGGACTACCGAGGAATTGATTCCTACTTCGTATAACCCCTTTGTAGACACTATCCGTGAGACGGTCTTTTCTAATACTATAATTCGCTCCATTCCCTCCTCGGGTCAACCACCGTGATGGACCCCTGAATGCAGTCGCCTTAGAGCGCTTAAACGTCGCGCGTTCCGTCTAGCCTGCAGGCGGGAGTCTCACTCCTGGTGGGATAAATATAAACAATTAGGAGCGAAACTCCGTCGGAAGACCCGTCATGCGCGTCGAGAGTGGTGGGGTCGTTTGTGTGCCTCTCCCCCTCTCCATCCACACTCTATCGTGTAAGAACGCCGATTGGGGAGGAGATTTTTATTCCCTACCGTCGGGATGGTCTAAGGTCTTAGCGTATGTGTGTGGCGGTTTTTTAAGACAGCAAAGACAAATGTTTTACAAAGGTAAACCGTTTATTTCGGACGATAATGCTTACATAACTTTTGTTGGCAAAGGTCCTTAAGTTCAGAACTTCGGGTCGTCTTCGTAAGTTGTTTTCGGTGTCGATCTGGTCCTACGCTGGAGGACCAGATCGACACCGTGACTACGTCGAGTGAGAAGTTCGAGATCTGAAGTGACAGCACACAAAAGATGAAAGGAAACACGACAGCTGTCGACAAACGAACACAACAGGTAGTCTAGGTGGAAAAGTCTCAGTGGAAGTCCCGTTGTCCTTGGAATTGGTGCTTTTATAAATTTTTCGGGATCGGCTTTTTGCTAATTGGATAGATCTTACATCACCGTTTTCCAATTGGTCATCCACCTGTCTCCAGGTGTAAATGGAGCTTCGTTAAGTTCGTGGAAAAGNCGAACTTATGCTGTTGGAACTCTGGGGGGAACCAACTTATTTCCACTCAAACGGATCATTAGCTATGGACCTGACCTTCTGCTCCCCGGACCTATTAGGTTCCGCCTCATGGAGCTCTTGCGTGGACACCCTAACCAGTGACCACGCTCCTATTTTCGATCACTATCTATCTCGGGCACCCCTAACCCGTCGACTACCCCTCGTTTACACTTTTCAACAAACTGGAGTCATTATTCAAATAGCCTCGATCAGCTTTGGACTACCGAGGAATTGATTCCTACTTCGTATAACCCCTTTGTAGACACTATCCGTGAGACGGTCTTTTCTAATACTATAATTCGCTCCATTCCCTCCTCGGGTCAACCACCGTGATGGACCCCTGAATGCAGTCGCCTTAGAGTGCTTAAACGTCGCGCGTTCCGTCTAGCCTGCAGGCGGGCGTCTCACTCCTGGTGGGATAAATATAAACAATTAGGAGCGAAACTCCGTCGGAAGACCCGTCAGGCGTGTCGGGAGTGGTGGGGTCGTTTGTGTGCCTCTCCCCCTCTCCATCCACACTCTATTGTGTAAGAACGCCGATTGGGGGGGAGATTTTTATTCCCTACCATCGGGATGGTCTAAGGTCTTAGCGTATGTGTGTGGCGGTTTTTTAAGGCAGCAAAGACAAGTGTTTTACAAAGGTAAACCGTTTATTTCGGACGATAATGCTTACATAACTTTTGTTGGCAAAGGTCCTAAGTTCAGAACTTCGGGTCGTCTTCGTAAGTTGTTTTCGGTGTCGATCTGGTCCTACGCTGGAGGGGCCCCGTGACTGCGTCGAGTGAGAAGTTCGAGATCTGAAGTGACAGCACACAAAAGATGAAAGGAAACACGACAGCTGTCGACAAACGAACACAACAGGTAGTCTAGGTGGAAAAGTCTTAGTGGAAGTTTCGTTGTCCTTGATTTTTGCGTTTTTATAGGGTTTTTGCGATCGGCTTCTTGTCAATTGGATAGTTCTTACATCACCGTTTTCCAATTGCTCATACACCTGTCTCCAGGTGTAAATGGAGCTTCGTTAAGTTCGTGGAAAAGGTCGGCTGGAGATGGTTTATCCGACACCATCTTTTCGAATCTGATCGCGTTTAATTGTTGACTATGACACCTTCGCTCATCTAGACATTTTTTTATCTAGTTTCGTTTTGCTTTCTAAACTGCGTCTTAAGTTTTAATATTTTAAATTTTTTTCTTTTTACATCTAAAATTTGGTTTTTCCGTCAACTTTTGATGAGCGTCGACGTCAAAGTCGGGTGTCGCCGATTCGACACTTATAATTTGCTTTCCTGACGATTTAACATAACAAATTTTTACATATTTTTTTTTTTAGGGGGAGGGGCTATTTCCAGGGCCTCACACTATTTCATAATCAGTAAGTTCTTCGATTCCATTTAAGCCTTCAAATTCCTCAGGATTAAAATTTATTGATTTCCAATTACATTTTTCTTCAATGAACACAGACATTACCGTTACCTTTTAGTAAAAACTACTAATATAAACAAAAATTCAATGAAATAGACAACAAAACGTACATAGGAAATACACGTGTTTTCTCGGTATTTCTACAACGTGAAATGGAAATAACGAAATCGTGTAAAATAAAATATGTAGAAAAAAATTGTTAATTATTTGTATTTTTAGATATTTCGTTAATTTATAAAAAGCTACGATGTAAAAACTATTACTTAAAATTATTTTATAGATTATTTTAGCCTTATAGTTCCGTTTCTTATCGTTTTCTCAAATTGCGAATTGGTCACGTGAGTAAATTAGAACTACGTCATTTCATTTTACCTTTTTATCACGTCGGTAATCGTGCGGGTAATAAATTAATTTTATTATTTTATTTAAATTAATAGATAAAATTTATAAAATATAAATAATAAATATATGGAAGTTAAAAAGTTTTGGAATTTTTACACAAACCTTCTTGCAAAATTTCAAGAATTTTCAAAGGCACAGGAAACTTTTTTTTTATTTAAACTCTTTCCGCTGTGTGAACACAAAGAGGACCTCTTTTCGCTAAGCCCATTATGGGTTAGGCCAGGCCCACAAAGATGCCGGGTAGTGAAAGACGGGCCCCGACATATCCGGACGGACCACACCCGAAAAATTCCTGGGGATTTTCGGGAATTTCGGTCAGAAAATACTCTGTTTCTCTGCAACGAAGAGAGATTTAATTTCATCGTTCAACTTAAAAAAATACAGCATTTCAAAATTGTTACGAAATTGTATCAAAACGAAATTTAAATTTAAAGAAATTTGTTTTATTTGTAAACAATCTAGCCTAAAATTTTGATTTTATTTAAAAACTGAAACCTTAATAAATATAAAAATTGGATTTTTGACTCTGAAAATCGAAAAAGTTTGCAGAAACAAAAATCTTTGCATTACAACGTCATTCGCAAAAATCCGAAACGGAAGGAACATGGCGGACATACTGTACGCTGCATGCCACATTTTAATACTAGTAGCCCGGGACGCTCCCTAGTGGGCGTTTTAGCAGTATTACAAATTCCTATGAGGCATGTTTAAAGCAGCGGCAGCTTTACGTTCCTCCACAGTGGCGTATTTCTTTGGTCGTGCCTACAGTGGCTAGCCACTGTAGTCGTGCCATGAAAGGTTTCTATTATTATATTAAAAAATTAGCTTAACTATTTCAAACCTTATCGTTTTATCGTAGCGGTTCAAATCTATCCGGTTTTTCGTTATTCGCCTCCTAGTGAACATTACAGGCATTCCGTGACAATAATAAATTCCTATTACAAATATAATGAATTATTTATATTGTTATATTGACCAAATAATAATTTATTGGCCAAATGAATAATAATAATTTATATTGTTCATTTAAATAATAATTAAAATTGTTAATTTAATTTGAATGTTTTAAATATGACACACGATAGGGGCGCCTCTAGTGTCCGTTATCAAACGGTTACGGGACAGACGGACAGTTGAATGGGTTATATATATAGATAAACTTTTAATGTGCAGTTTTTAACACTTAACGATTAACTTCAAAGTTGTGCATAAATTACGTAACGCAGATATGAGTGAGTGGGTATGCTGTGATCGTCGATTAGGGATTGCATTGCCGATAAACGGTTTACTGCTTCACCGGCAATCAGATAAAAAACCCTGTATTGGTAAATATACTAGTAATTTGATATTTTTACTTTAAATTCGGTAAAAAAATAAGTACACATGTAATAATATTTTGCAGCCAAATATTTATTTGTATAATCAAACTTAGATTATCTGAAAAGTTTNTCTGATATCCTCCACCAACACCACTTTGGCTTTCTCCCCTACCGAGGGGTAGATGAGGCCCTTATTACGTTACACCACCATATAGCCGTGGCCCGAGCAAGAAAGCACTGGGTGTACCTAGTCGCACTCGACCTAGAAGGGGCATATGACTCAGTGTGCCAAGAAGGACTCCTAGCTAAATTAGAATTTTTTGGTATGGGAGGGAGACTCTTGTCCTGGCTTAAATCGTTCCTATTACATCGTTCTTTACGCGTCCGTTGGCGCGGAGTGCTGTCATCTCCTCACGCCTTTATCCAAGGCGTCCCCCAGGGGAGGTTCTTGCCCCCCATTCTATTTACATTATACATGGTGGACCTTTGGACCGCTCTCCCCCCAATGTCACTGCCGTCCTTTACGCGGACGATCTATACATTCTCACTTCGAGTACAAGGCCTTCTCAAGCAGCTCGCAAAGCTCAATTAGCTCTGGACCACCTTGAACATTGGGCAACCACATGGAGTTTATTCTTTTCTGCCACTAAAAGCGCTTCCGTCAATTTTTCTGCCAAACTTCACCGCCCTCCACTTTGTCTCTTAACTCAGATAATATCCCTCAGCGCACTTCTCTCCGCATCCTCGGTCTTCATTTTTCGCATAACTTCACTTGGCACGCCCACGAGACCTTCTTAATTTAAAATACTTTAAATTAACAGTTACAGAAAAAAGTGTAGGCTACGTTATACAATTGAAAAAGAATTATGAAGTTGGCACTAGTCAAGAAGAATTATTTCATCTAAAAATAGTAAACGTTTTTAGCAAATTTTGTCGATATACAAGTAAACACTACTAAACTTTAGTTTTTCTAATGTTTTAAAGTTAGGTTAAAGCAGTGTTTCTCAAACTTTTTTGTCTGGTGGCACACTGAAATTATTAAACAAAATTCACGGCACCCCTATTATTATTTTTTTTCTTTTTCTTTTTTTTTTTGCTTTTTTACGGTTAGTAAAGATATGAAGAATGAGAAGTCTTTGAAAAAAATAAAAGTTTTTTTAAAGTAAGTAAGTTTATTTCCAAACAACCCGAAAACATTCAAAACAAAAGTTGTTATTATAAAGGTATTTGGTGATAAAATGTGAACTTAATGTGAAGTATGCGCCTGATGGTGTTTGTATATTTCCTTGATATTAGGTCGTGTTTTTGAGAGACATATCATCATCTAATTTTCAAGTCTCTCTCTTCTTTGTTTTAATATTTACGAGTGTAGAGAATCCCATTTCACAGAGATACGATGTGGAAAACTGCAATAAAATATTAAGTGCTTTGAATCCTATATTGGGATATTCCTTCATAATTGTTATCCAAAATGAATTCAGACTCATTTCTGAATGCCTCAATCTTAACGTACGATCGTTACGTATATCAATTAATTCTTCGGCTTCTGGAAGACTGAACTTATTTCTGATCTTTCTATAAAAGGATTTCGAATCCAGTCGTACAAATCAACTTATATGTCAGGTAAATAATGGTTAATTTTTTCTTCTAACGACGTTAAATGACTGTAAATAAGTTTTTGCAAATTTGTATTGTTACATTTTCCTTTGGCAACTTGAATAAACATTTCTGCATCATTTGCGTTTACTTTTATCTTCCACATTTATATTTTATCTTTAAAAGCTTTAATTTTATCTACAGATATTAAAATATTTTCATTTCTACCTTGCATGCTTGAGTTTAACTTGTTCGGGTGGTCAAATATGTATGTTAAATAAGCTAGTTTGGAACACCAAGAATCATTTTGTAATAATACACAAAATTCTGGTTTGTTTTTATGTTGAAAAAATATCAATATTTAAGCTCAAAAACACGATTTAATACGCGACCTTCCGAAAGCCATCTCATTTCGGTATGAAGAAGCGGATTATTATGATGAGATTGAATCTCTTCACATAGTTTTGCAAATATACGCGATTTTAATGATCTAGCTTTGATATAATTAACCATTTTAATGATTTCTTCTAACACTCTTTTGAGTTCAGAGCCTATTGTCTTTGCTACCAATGATTCACGATGAATGAAGTAGTGAGTTGTTACAATGTTTTCGTTTCGCTTTTTAGCGTATGGGTTGCCCAGCGACGATATGCGCCTCTTATAGACCGATCTCTCTTACCTCTCACGTCGCAAAACTATTTGAACGGCTAATCCTCTATCGAATCCATAAATGGACCTTTCA
>NW_019384952.1:430178-456193 GCF_000671375.1 Centruroides sculpturatus | reverse complement strand
TAGAAGTTTAATTAAATATTTGATTTTGTTATTGACAAACTTTGTCATTATTTAATTCGGTGCACGCTTAAAGTCCAGGCCTGGCACACTAACGCGAATCCGCGTAAAGTACCCGTTAGGGAACGGCTATTTCCGGCACACAGTAGTGTCGATAATCGTTGGAAAGTCGGAAAAATAATATAGTACTTTACAGTACTTTCTGTAATAGCAAACAGCCAAAATGATACACAGAGCTATTAAGACAAGAGATACATTGTTATTCCAGGCATCACCACCTCCGTACAAAACAAGTTATCTCCAAATAACTAAAAGTAATACTCTATACACTGAAGAATAGCAATGTGAGAGTGTGTTGTATCTTGTATAAAAATGATCAAATGAGTATGCAATTGCTACTGCAAATGCAGAAAAAAAACTATTCAGCACCTCTCAATATCTCCAGGAAGTAATACAATAGATAAAGTTTAACAGTTGTCAAAAAACAAATAAATAAAATCTCTAGAAAATGCAGAAATGAGTATTCACTATTTAAGTGAAAACTGCCTTTCCATAAGTCTTCCACAATCATCATTATCCAGCTCCATTTGACAAAGAATGTCAGACCAAATGTCAATTGGCCTTCTGCATCACCAGAGAAGTAGATAAGTAGCGAGTGTAACTCATCTTTTGTGAAGATTAAACAAAATGCAATAATTTATGCAGCATTTTCCACACAGTTGTAAAGAGCAGAGCTCTGCAACCAATGTGCTGTGGCACAATGCCTCCAAGAGGAGGAAAAGCACAGAGTTTATGGAAGGCAAATAAACATGTTTTATTACTATTGATGTTTGTGACAGAAGGAATTTTAAAAATCTTCAAACTTTTACACTTTTGCAGCCATATTTCATAAATATGTACTGTGCATGCATTTACTAACAAACTTGTCTTTAAACAGTAAGTCATATTTCACAGAATCTGTGCATGTGTAAATTTAGCAAGTCACAGTTTCTATCTCAATTTTTGTGAAACAACAAATAGACAATGTCTCTAACATGCACATACAATCAGAGTTGAGATCCTGAACATGTCTTTTCACAGCAGTACCGAATAATACTTTCTCCAGACTTTTCAGGTCAGTAAGAAATAAAATTGAAATAAAGAATAAGATTCATTATAACCTAAGTTCAAATATTATCACAAGTAAAAAACAGCAAATCAGTATTTTTTTTGGCATGTGCTTTGTAATTCCTATATTTTGAGATAAATTCAACAGCTTTTTTCCGATTCAACAACAAGACTTATCTTCAAAAACACGGTGTTCATATGGGCAGCCCACTCTCTAAGAATTTATGGGAGTTAGTGATTAGAAAACTTGAACAAAGATTCATATCCCTATTAATGCCCAACATCCTTATATATAAAAGATATGTTAATGACATCTTTATTTTAGGGGGAAACCAAGCCCAATATTAACCATTTCATAGGTGCAATGAACAATAGCCCATATGACCTATGTATCAAGTTAGACCAGATGAGCAATGCAAATGCAAACTTCTAGGACATCAATCGGCAATTGGATGGCAGTAAGATATCAACTAAGGTCCATTACAAGTCTTACTACACTCCATTATTCATTCCAGCCAATTCAGCAGACCCCTTCTCTTACAAAATAGCTGCCTTGCGGGCCCTAACCAAAAGAACATTCACCCACAACTCTAAAGTTCAAAGACACACTGTCTGAATTACAGCGCATCTAACTCATAGCCACGCAACATGGATATGGTAAAAAAATTAATTTATAACATTGCTTGTGCTTATTCTTCACAATTAAACCCTAGTAACAATACACATACTCGCACTCACAACGCAAATAACAATAAGTCCCTAACTGTGGTTTAAATATAACCACCACCTCAACTCTATTTACAGAGAAATTGCAACACATACATACAAAAATATTGCTTACAAGAAACCCAATACTATATATGAACTTCTACGCAATAGCAAGGACAAAATAGACAAAAAAACTCGCTGTAGGAGTATACTCTATTCCTCTACGGCAGTGGTCCATAACTCCCGGGCCGCGGACTGGTACCGGTCTGTGGATCAAATGGTACCAGGCCGTCCAAGTAACATTAAATTATTTTCATTTTATTTACTATGGTGTATTTCTCTTGGGTTTGTGCGACTTTTAATGGACGATGGAACAACGGAATAAACTGCACATAAGAAACACACTTCGAGTGTCATTGTCTCCTATTATCTTCAGATGGAACCATCTCGTTGAAACAAGCTCAGGGTTCTCATTCATTTAGCGTTCTAAAGAGTTGCAATGTTAAATCACATTATATTCATTTTTTGGTGTAACTGTATTTTATTTTGAAGGCATGTTTAAATGCAATTAAATTAAAATTATTAAATTAAATCATCTAAAATATAAACAATCAACGTCCCCCCTCAGTAGGCCGCAATGAGATTATCAAACATTGATCAGTCCGCAGCGATAAAAAGGTTGGGGACCGCTACTCTATGGCATCCCTTAGAAGTTTCAAAGAGAGCTTGTGTATGTTGGATCCATGAAACGATCTCTTGTCAGGCTTCTACGTGAACACAAATAAGACATCGATCACAACAAAGATACCACTGGGCATAAGTGCTGACCTTAACAGTGCCAAACTGATCAGACTCTCACACTGCTTGAAACAAATACAATCTCTAGAAACCGTTGAAATATATAAAGCCAGATTACATGCTAACTGCATCAATTCCAAGGATGCTATTAATCTATCTCAAACATGCAAGTTCTGTTACGAGGGTGATGACAACCCCACAGCTCGGTTTAACTTAATTACACATCTGTTGGATTATTTGTCTTTATAATGCGTATTTATTTTCGTTTGTAGTTTTGCGTGATACCTATTGCAGCAATACATAAGCATCCATGGCCACGAATGCCCACAATAGTATACGAAAGATTCAAAACGTTCTAAATGTTTAAATCGTATCCTGAAACTGTTCTTAGAATCTCAGTACTTATAAACCTGATGAAGACCGAATTTTAAGGTTGAAAACGTTTATCATCTAGATTAAATATTTTTACTAAAAGGTTTTAGTGAGTCATTTGTATATAATTCCTATAGTTTTGTATATTTTTACTTTTAGTATCCCACAGAATTCTGGGAAAAACCTAGGTGTGCTGTACATGAGAAAAAGTTGCAAAATATTGGTGGAACAGTTCTACTGAAACTTTTTAGTGACAAGGCTCCTAAATATAATTTAACACTTTCACAGTTTCGTGAATTTAATTTCATAATTTGTTTATATGAATATATATACGACTACGTAATAAAACATTCTAAATATTAATTAACCTAAGCTGGTTGTTAAAAATGTAAATAAATAACATTTATACTCACATACACATTTTATATCAATTGATTAATTTTATAATTATTAGCAATTGAAATGACCAACAAAAGCATTTCATAATCACAAATGACAGTAATAAAACAATTCATTAGCACTTCTTAAACATTTTAATTTTAAGGAAAATGATGACTTTTCATAAGAAACAATTTTTTTATTACGTTTGTGATCTTCATTATTGTAATATATTTAATGCATTAATTTAAATTTTTAAAAATAGTACCAAGTGAGGTCAGAATTACTCCTAGCATGAGAAATATCTGATGTAGAGCACATTCAACTATTTTACAGTACTCATACAGAACCTATTTCATTATTCACGCAGTGACTGATCAGGCAACATCATTTCACTTGTTGACAAATTTTGAGAGAGACCAGGAAGTGAATACAAACTTATTTGAGAAACTGGGAATTTAGATATCCAGTTTTCGCAAATTGAACAGTCATTCTTCTCAAGGTATATGGCAGGAATTCCCAACCTTGTGCCCACCGGTGCACATGCATCTGAAAAGCTATTTATAAATATACGAGAAATTATTTCAGCAACACAAGATTTGCCATTATCAAACCATGCAAGTACAAGAAGAATCCAGACGTTTTCAACAGATTTACAAAGTCAGTTGAAAAATGATTTGGAAGAATGTAAGTACTTCTTATTACAATTAGATGAGTCAACAGATATATCAGACACAGCACAATTGGCAGTAATGATAATGATATTCAATGATTTTAGTGTGAAAGAACTATTAAAGTTACTATCATTACAAAATCAAACAAGAAGTGAAGATATTTATACCATCTTTAAAAATTACTCAACAGAAATTAACCATTATGTGCCAAAATATTATCGTTTGGACATGTTATGAACGTTGTTGTTAAACTAATTAACGAAATTCGAGCAAATCCTTTTTCACACAGATTGTTTAAATCCCTTGAAGAAAAGGACAAGTCTTCCCAAGCTGACCTTAGCTTACATACAGATATAAAATGGTTAAGCAAAGGCAAAAGCACTTGGCCAATTTATTGATCTTTTGAAAGAGAGGAAATAAAATTCCTTATTTCTAAAGGTCAAACGTTTGAATGATTAGATAACCTACAATTGTTGATGGACTTGGCTTTTTAAACTGAAATACATGACAAATTGAGCAGTTTAAACCTGGATATACAGGGAAAAAATAAACATTTAGCTAAAATGTTTAGATCTATAAAAGCATTCAAAGCCTAAATACAGTTTTGGATAAATAATGTGTCAAAAAATTCTCTTTTACACTTTCCAAAAATGAAAAAAGTGACTAGTGAAAATAATTTTGATCAAACATTATTTATTACTCATCTTAAAAATCTTTTGGAACAGTTTGAAAATAGATTCCAGATATTTACCATTATCGAACCCAAGTAAAAGATTTTGCAAATATTTTTACTACACAAGTAGACAATAGTAAAACTGCTAAATTTATAGAAGAACTTCAAGAAGAAACATCGATAATTGAAGAAGACATTTTAGATTTTCAAAATGACATCATATTAAAATTTCATGATAAGGATGAAACCTTTTGGAGTTTAGTTGATCATAAAAAATATAATATTTTGAAAAAAGGAGCCTTCAAAATCAAATCTTGTTTTGGTTCCACATATTTGTGCAAATTTTTATTTTCCACCGTAAATATTATGAAATCAAAAATAAGATCTCAACTTACTAATGCCAAACATGAAGACTGTTTATGATTGGAATTATCATCTTATGCTCCCAGCTGTGAGAAATTAGCAAATGAAATGTAGTGTCAAAGATTGCACTAATTTGGCTATTATAATAATTATATAATACGTTATAGTAAATATATGTTACAAAATGCACGTTATAATAAAGGACATAATATTTCATTCGTCTTGAAATCAGATTTGCACCCACCACTATTTTTTTGCAATCTCAAATGTGTTCATGCCACAAAAAGGTTGTAAACCTCTGGTATATGGTGTAGTTTGATCTCTCACAATTACTTATATTGTCAAAATTTACAAAATAAAATATTACTGTTATTTTGATAATATAGCTTCATAAGCATATTGAAGTAAAATAATAACCATTGCAACTTCCATTATGTGCAAGCATGGCAAGAATGTTTTGTTTTTTTTCTTTTATATTCATCAGTCATCTGAACAAACTGTACTACATGCAATATTATGCTCTCTCTCTCTGCCTGGAATGACAACTTCTGTCCTTTGGAATCATTTCTTCCCAAGAAATCACTTCCACATATATCAAAGAGTATTCCTACTATGTTTGGATGAGTTTCAACTGCTAAATACTGTATATTTGCAGATGGCTTTAAAGATATTTTAATTATGATTTCTATGTATATAATAAACTTAGAAGCATACTACATATAATAATTTTTAAAAATACGAAACTTACTTCTACCTATATATTAATATATATATATAATAATAATAATAATAATTCAATAGTGCTTCTTAAACTTTTTAGTGCCAATAAAAATTATGATTTTTTATTCATAAGAAACAGATTTTATATTACAGTGGGTGATCGGTTAACAAACAGTTCGGATAGCAAACACTTTCACGAAAGATTTTTATAATTGGACAACAAACACATGTTCGGATAACAAACACTTTATTGAACAAACATAAAAAGAGGCAACGGAAAATAATGAATACCGATTAATTTCCCCTTGTCTTCAGATAACAATTCAAAACCTTTTAAAGCGCGGGAGATGTCAACATTGACGCTCAACCGATACCGATCGAATAGTACCACGTATAATATTCCTCCGAATTTTTAAACTCTCCCTTGTAATTCCAGCTTTTTGTTTACCTTTCTGACAAATAATTTTTTATAGAGTTCGCAAGACTGTCAGACGGGTACTTGTTAAATTTTGCGTTGGAATTTATTTATGAAAAATGAAAGTTTAATTGTCTCAACAAATATTTGTTAATGTTTTAATACCAAATTTCAAATTTCATCTGGGCCGTGCATTTAAATAATTTTTTGTGGGCTAGTTGATTTCTATTCTCTGAATTTTTGTAAGTGTTTTTCTGAACTTTTTATTTTTAAAAAACTGACAATATTATGGAGCCTAAAAAGAGAAGTGTCAAGAACTGTGCTCACTGTAAAAACAAAGTAAGAGATAATAGCCAAGGTAGAAAGTAGGCACAAGATGTCTGATGTTGCTAGGCAATATGGCTTGAACAGGTCTACAGTGAGCACAATCTTAGCTATGAAAGATATATCAAGAAGTCTCAAGCTGCTAACGAAGTAATGAAAATCACATCTAAGAAATAAAGAGCATTTTAGAGCTCATAATAGAACCTAAAACTGATCTGACAACAGAAGAACTCGAAAGAACAAAGTTCAAATGAAGAATACCAGGAAACTCAGCGAGATGTGTTTTCTTTTGAAAAAGAGGAAGACGAAAGAGGACCAATGTCGACATCTGCTACTGAAGATCTTTTGAAGAAGTGGGAGGATGTCAGATCATCCAAGTAGCATCCAAACCAGAATAAGGTTAATGGGGTTGGGGATCTCTACAATTACAATACGATTAATTACCTCGGAAATATCCCAAAGAAAAGAGAAAAGCAATCGACATTGGACAGCTTCTTTAACCCCCACAAACAGAAAAAACATGACTAATAAAAATGCAAGACTACATATATATGTATTTCTACTATTACATGCAAATAATAGTAGTAAAAAATTATATATTTTTTATTTTTTGGAGTCTCCGGAACAAATTAATCAGATTCCCATAAAAACCAATGGGAAATCGATAATCGGTTAACAAACAATTCAGATAACGAACAAAGTCTTGGAATGGATTATGTTCGTTAACCGATCACCCACTGTATATTGTTTTATTATATGATGATGATAAATATTTTAATTATAAAAAATTTCATATAATTTCATTTCAAATATTCATATTTTCTTAACATCAGTAGATGTGACCATCACTTTCTTAAAATAATTACAGTAGACCCCCCTATAACATGGGTTTATATAAGACAGATTCGTATAACATGGCAAAAAATTGCGATTGTGTTCATATAAACACACTAAAAGAAACTCATAACACGGTAAAACATCCTCGCTGCCTCTTGTTGTAACAAAATTGGTCAAATCTGGACCAATAGTGGATATTGCACAAACCGTTGAGTTTAAATGAGCACTAGACCTACTAAAAAACATTATTCAACGGCCATAAAAATAATATTTTTATTAATGATGTCACCAAAGTTCAGCAAATTTTTTGCAGAAAAATAACTTATCAGAAAACATGCGCCCGCCGTTTGATAAGCTGCTCGTAATGAAAATAAGCTTAAACAATGGTGTCGAACAGTGCACACTTGGTAAGTAATCCTACAATTTTTGTTTATAGCATACTTCATATGAATTATTCCCAAAAAATTATACGTGTTTTGGAAATGTTCAGTCAAATTAGTCTAGAATTGATTAATTTTATGGAAGAAAACCTTTCAAACAGCCGTACTCCCTAAACTGCATACGTGCCAGGCTGTGATTGGCTCATGTATTTAAGTGACTTGTAAGACATGGAATTTACATAACACGGAACGTATCTACTGTGTTATGGGGGGTCTACTGTACATGTAAGATAGCATTTCAAGTTATGTTCGAGATGAATAAATATAAATAAAATGAATTTTAAATGGTTTTAAAATAAATACTATACCTTCTAATTCTTCTTCTTCTTCTTGCATTTTTAAAAATTTCTTATAGGAATTTGTGACAAATTCCTCTTTATCCTCAAATTGATTTCCTTCTTTTTGTCTTTCTTTTTGAATTTTTTTTTGTATTCTTTTATTATATTCTTTTCTTCTTAATTGAGCTGCTTTCTTTAAACCTTCTATATATTTAGGCTATTAAAATATAAAAAAACGTAATAAAATAAATTATTAATTTAATTTAAANGCAGCTTTCATTAATGATCCTATATATTTAGGCTATTAAAATATAAAACACATTATAAGAAATACCTCCAATTCAATTAATAATTTATTTTATTATAATGATTTAAATATTGTTCAAACTTTATTTTTATATACAGGTAACCCCCATATAACACAACACTTCTATAGCACGAATTCACTCTAAGACGGTTCGAGAATTGGGACACATCCCCGTATAACACGGTGCTTTTATAGCACGGGCTCACTCTAACACAGTTCGGGAATTGGATGAAACCCTCATTCAACATGAAATGTAATAAAGCATGCGTTCTTTTATACCTCAGCATAACTCTGCGCAAGCATTCTATTTTTTTCATTGCTACTTTGAATGCTATTTCAACAAATAATCCATTTAATGGTTAAATTTTATAATTGGAACCCTGCTTTTGCTTCTAAAAGCTCATATTTTAAAATTATAAATTCCTCCACTGCGATACTACCGATAGTGTGAGGTCCAAAAAGGAGTTGAAATTAAACATTTATTATTATTAATTTATTAAAATGAAACTAGAAAAAAATCATCTATTGTTAAAACCGATCAAAGATTGAATTAGTTGTTCTAGTCATATAAAACCACAACGAGAGGAAAAAGAAAACTATTGATGTAAACAGAACGCAATAATTATAAATGATTAATAATTGTAAACGAACGACCTGCAGTAGAAATGGACCTTTGACAAATCGCTCATATGCAAATAATTAGAACAGAAATTTTGAAAAGAGGTAAGGTTAATGACGAAAAGGGACATTGCGTAGTGTCGTTAAATTTCAAAAACGTCACAGACTACACAACAATAGCGGAAAATATGAGTGCAAGTTTCAAAGTTCCATCAACATTTTGTATCCAGAGTAACGGATGGTGTCAATTAGATTCTTCAAAGCGGATCTTTCTGGTGACTCGAACAGGAATCGTGTTTTGCTTAGAGACAGACAAGAGACCAATCGGGGAGCAAGAAGAAAGGGACGTGGAGCCAATCAGAAGAAAACAAAACCAAGAACGTAGACTGATATAATCCTCGATCTGGAAGGACAGATTTACTTTCCGAAAAACTGTGCACCTGCACCGGGTAGTCCATGCGGAAAAGCAGTTTTCTGTCGGTTGTGCCCAACTTATAATGTGTGACTACAGACTCAGAACGCCACTGACACCGACTAACAAATCTCCACACCTGCCGTTGCCCTGGGGCCTTCCTTTGAGCCACAGTAGAAACACCTTCAATACTTTGAACCTTCAATTGTGTAAAGAACATTTTGTACCCTAGTGCAAGTTTACTTTTACGTTTAAAATAAATGGGTTTTTGTGAGATTCTTGTCATCCTAGTCTCCTCCGCCACAACCACGCGCAAACGACCCTAGATTATCCTGACGCGGAATTAACGATTCCCCCCAGAAGTCGGCAAACTTACACTGGAGTCCGAGTAGTAGGATTTTAAGTCCTCAATCTCCACCAGGTCAGCAAGCTTACAATAGTGCGGGCGCTGCCATCTTTCTTTCACCATCGTTCCTAAATGCCTACAAACAGCAGCGCACTCCCGTTGTAGCGGAGACACAAAGCGACTGCTATTAACTAAAGCACCCAAAAACTGTTACCAGTTGATGATGCTCATGCTGAGATCATCATATAGGATAAATAATCCTCTGATAAAATATTTACTTATATAATAAATAAGTATTTTACCCATAAAAAATGAATAACAAATTCAATTTTAAAAATTTAACAGCATGATTTTTAATTTTTGGAACCTAACCCCCCTTTTCACATTAGTTCTTTGTTTCATATAACACAGATTCGCATAACACGGCAATTTTTTTTAACATAACTCCCGTGTTATATAGAGGTTACCTGTAATTTATTATAAATACAGAAAAAATAAGATTTAAAAATAAACAGTTTTCAAAACAGTTTTAATATATTACTATGAAAATTTTTCATTTTAATTTATAGCTGACAGACTGGATATACAGAAAAAAAGGCTTCAAAACTAAGTCATTATGAAGTTTTATAACATATATATTAGGTGTTTTTGAAGTGTTTCCATGTCATTTAAATAATGATTCTGATAAATCAAAGTGATTTACTGCATAATTACAGATAAAGCATTTTTATCTGTTACAAATAAGTAAAATCTAATAGAAAAATTGAGATTTGTAATCAGCACATCAGAATTATCAAGAAACAGTCATAATTGTTTAACAAAATCCCTGTTAACAAATGTAATCTGCACTTTTGATATAATTCCAGTTCCTCTTTGATTCAATATCTTTAACAAAGTTTTTCAAAGTGTAAGGTGTAAAGCAATCCCTTTAGAAACAGTAGCAGTTCAAAGATAAGCTAAGAATTAAAATGCAACATAACAAAACTGTAATAAATTTTTAAACAGTTTTTAATATACAGTAGAACCTCGATTATCCGGACTAATTGAGGATGAAGGTAGTCCGGATAAGGAAAAATCCGGATAATCGAAACAAATACTTTAATTTGTCTTTTAATGATAATACAACACGTTTTCTTTTCGACGGCATATCGGTAATATTAAAAGTAAATACTGTATTTAAATCGTGATCAAATGTTCAAGAAACAAACGTTTGTATTGAATTTGTACTACTACTGACCAGTGCTAACAGACTACCTATTGTTTAAAAGGCCCTCTGGTGGCGCAAGAAGACGGATTTTATAAAATAAAAAGCAGTTGAAACTGCATTTTTATGAATAAAAATTTGACAAACTATTTATCGTTTTCTGACGAGTAAAATTTTTTCGTTGCGTTCACAGCTTTTAAGTAATGCATAAACCTTCGAAACGCGAGGCTCTTCAAACCGCGATGCATAGACGGTGGCCCACGTTGCCCATGCCTTACTCCGCCCTTGGTCATAGAAATGATGTAATTTGAATATAAATTATTTATAAATACGTATGTCAAGTTATATTTTTATTACGACACAAAATATATTTAAGAGTTTACGGCCACTGTGCCGAATGAGACGTTGTTGAAACAAAAAAGTTATGCATTCCATCATGTATATAAACAGTATCGTAATTCGCCAAGTGCAAATCAGCAAATTCGTAAATTTTTGTTTATTTTTAACAATCCGGATAATCGAAAATCCAAATAATAGAGGTCCAAATAATCGAGGTTCTACTGTATTTTTTAACTTATTTCATTTATATAATAATCTGATTACATGCTAATTATAAATTTGATAAAATGTTAGTTGTCACAGAAATTTCTGCACATATTCTATCTATGAGAACTTCAAGACAAAAGTATCTTTGTCTTTTCATTTTTTCCCCCTGCATTTAGTTATGCATTTATATTACAAAAGGAAAGTTGAAGGTCTTTAGACAAGAATTTATAGCTGTGGGTTCTCTGATTTCTGATTGAAAAATAAACTGGTAAGAACCAAATAGAGAAAAAGGTACCATTCTTTTAAACTGTTATCTAAAAAGATAAAATTTCTGAGTCCAGAAGTAATATTCAATATCTTATCAACTTATAAAGTCTGATTCTATGTAGATAACTCTGAAATCAAATAATTATTCCATAAATAAACTAACTTCAAACAATGTTTTAATGAAGGAAAAAAAATTGTAAAATCAAGAATAAATAAATAAATAGAGAGTCCTTTTATGCTTTGAGTCTTTTGAACTCACCCCAAAGATTCCTTGAAAATATGTTAGATCAAAAGCAGTTGCCTTAATAGTAAGCAAGCAGATGAATTGGTTACTATAATTACAATAATAATATAATGTGCAAGATATTAAACAATATTACGTAGTACATGCAAAAATATTAACAAAAAATATTATTAGATTACAAATTATGGTTACAAGTTCAAACAAGAGTCAATAGACTGAAACCCTGCTAAGTGTTACAACAAAATATTCATTAGTATTACTTTTGAATTATCAATTTTTAACAAGATAATGGGTTAAGCCTCTTATCCCAATTCTGATATTGTGTAATTAAGTGTAATTGTATTTTGTGTAATTATAATGAAGATTGTGCAAACTTATTAAGAGTTGGACAAATCCAGTGGGGATGATAGAAATAATCAATTTTTTCATTTTATTTTTCTATGTAAAACATGCCTATATAAGAATAAATACAATCCATGGAAATTGAAGACATCAGTTCTCAAAACTAATAGAAATATTCATGAATATCCTAGAAATAAAAAAACCATTTTCACTCTTTGCCTACCTAACCTAACCTAACCTTCAAAACAAAGAATACAATCTCAGAATTGTTGTAATTAAGTCACACATCTGTATTAAGCAATCCCGCTGTTAAAAGTGCACAAAATAAAATTAACAAGGTCTATTTTGCCACTCTGCATTGCCTATGAGTATTTTTTTTTAATAGCTTATACTTGCTGAACTTGTAAAACTTTAATTTTTGTTAAATTCTGGTTAAAATGACTTTATAAATGTATTTTTGAAGAGTCTAAAACAAATTAATCTAATTTACATTCTTCCTTATGAAAAAAATTGTTTGGTACACAAACAGCCAGCCTCAAGGAATGAATTACATTTGAGCACCAATGCACCACTGTATTCTCTTTTGAATGCAGATAAATTTCTCTAAATTTTGAATATGGTATATGAATAGGCATAAGCTTAATTAATTTTTTTGTTATAATTACATGGAAAGCATTTTGAAAAATTTTTTGCTAAAGCAGAAAATATTAAAATCAGCAATTTTCTGCCCTACACATTAAATGCAATTTATTTATAACATAGGTCTATTCAAATGCATTAAGGCAAATTTAAGTTCTTCCACATTGTATCTAGTATTTATTGCATGTGGCAATATGACATCATTTTAATGGCATTCTCACCCCAAGAACAGAAGCATCTAAACATATTAGCCTTTAGGATACAATATTAAGTTCATGATTAAATTCCTTTGAGTTATATTGGTAGCAGCAACAAATGGTTTTCTCCTCCAACAATTACCAATTTGAACCACCTCAACATTGTAAAATGATATAATTCACACCTTACCAATGAAAGACTAATGTCAAGCTTATGAAAAAACAGAGAGAGTGGTCATTGACACACTGAATTCAGTAGGCAGGCATTTGAAATGCCAACAAAACTAATAGTACTTTAAACCTGATGAAAAACCATGGGAGATCCTTTTCTAATTTGACAAATGCATGCTCCATTCTTTTTAGTCAAATTGTTTTCTTCACAAAAATGATTTGCTAGCAGTAAGTGGGAACCATGTTAGTGATGATAATGTGAATTGCATATTACATTTTTAAAGTTTTTAACATGTTTATAATGATATACTCAAAATTATAAGATATATTATGATAAATTTTTTGAATCTGACATATAATTTAAACGACTATTTTAAATCAAACAACTTTATTTCTACAATTTAATTGAAAATAATTTTTATTGTATACTTAATGTGATATATTCTAATATATTTTACTAAATATTACTTCACTTAAAGCTGCTGTGATTCTTCATATTATTAGTTGATTGAAAAAAGAAAACATACAAAGTTTCTTAATTTTTCTATTTTCTATCATTGTCCTTCTTCCATGATTATCACTACTCAACACCACTAAACCTATAAGGAATAACATTTCTATTTTCTTATTGTCCAAAAGGAACAAAAGACAAACTGCGACATTTCCATACATCCCATACCAAATACTAGTAATGACACCAGACTTCATCCTTACTAGCAAAACGCTTTCATGAATTGTATCTAAGGCAAGTCATTAAACTGTTATTTTTACAAGTAGCAATGCTTTACAAACTTTTAATTAATTTGCATATATGTTGCATAAAAGACCCTCTAAAGAAAGGTTCACCCTACTAATTTTAATTGTATTTCAAATAATTGTGAATGGACATATAAAAGACTTACATATTTTTTTGTGATTTAGGTTTTATAATTTTCTAATACATTCCATCCTGAATGTTTATACATTTCTTAACAGTCTATATTGAAATATATTTTATAATTACTTCTTTTCAATTACTAAATTAAAATTCTCACATTTACTACTGAATGTAAATGAAATGTCATTTATTTCAGCAATCAATTACAATTAACTCCAATTTCAATATTGCAAAATGAAGAGAATACTGAAGAGTATTTTGATGAGATATTTTTAACAGAATATGAAAATATAATCATCTTTTTGGAACCACATACAAAAAATAATTACAGTTACAAAAAAATAAATATTAATGTTTAAAATACAAGGGGCATCCAGAAATTAAAGAACATTTGTACTTAGCAATCTCTGCAGGTGAATGATGACTATCAATTCAAAGTCAATTTGTTCTGTAATGTGTTAGGTTAGAGCACATGGCGTTTCAATAATGACAGGCTTATTGCTACTGTTTTGTCAAAAATTAAAATGTGTATAAAATCAAAAAGCCCACTAAATGCAGTGCTATTCATTTTCTAAATGTGATGAAAGTTCATCCTATAAAAATTAATAAGAAAAACATGGAAGTGTATAGTGATCACATTATGAACAAAGCAAGTGTGAGAAAATGGAGTGTTTAACATTTAGCCAAGAAAAATAAAATGCAAAAAAAAACCACATTGCTGCAATAACTCAAATTGTGTTTCAGAAATTTGGCAGAAACATTTTCAACTGCCCACCATACAGTACCAATATGGCCTCAGTGACTTTCACCTCTTTCCTAAGCTGAAAGAGTTTTGGGATAGCAAACATTTTAAAATAAATAACAACATGAATGAAGTGGGCTAACCCTTAAATGAAATTTATGCATTTAAGGATTAGCCCTTAAATGCGCAGATTTTTAAAATCAACCTAAAAACTATTTTTAACTGAATATAGAAAAAATCATTTTTCAAAAAAAAAATCACTCATATTTAAAAGCACTTTATTACAAATTTGCAACAATTCGTTTTTGCCTATTAATGTGCAAATTCGGTACAATGTATAACATACATCTAAATGAAACAGTTTGTGCACAATTTTTCAAAATGACATTTTTTTTTAACAGGTTGCAATTTGTAAATCTTCTAAACCTATAAATTGCCAATGTTGTCCATCCTTCTTTAATCTCAAGAATGGAGTTAGTTAGATGTAAGTCAAGAGCAGATATGGAAAGCTTGGGCACAACACCCTATCTATCTATACAAGTTGAAAGTCATGTTATTTCAATTCAAAAATTTCCTCCTGAAAGCAGTTCGATAGATGATTGGCATGACTGTATTGCTAACAGCAAAAGTATTCTGTACAGGGGCAAGACACTACTAATTTGAGGTAGAGAGCATATATTTTAAATTAAATAAATTAAAAATTGTGGCCTAGCATTGTGACAATGTCACAATAAATATTTGCTTGCTATACTATATAAAAAATTTATATAATAAATAGTGTCTAATATTAGATTATCACACAAGTATAAATTTATTTTGTATGAAAATTTGAACTTCAAAAAACTTATATTCCACTAATAAAAGTCTTTTCTCAATGTGATTGAGATTACTTCAGTATCATTACAGTTTGATAAGCCTCATATCTCTACCATCTGGTTAATTGAGACAATTATTAAATTAATGCTTTAGAGGCAAGAAGCTTACAACTATTCAAGCAACTGATACTTTATCTTTTCACTTTTTATCATGTCTTTCTAGTATTGTAATTCGGTTTGCTCCAACATAAGTTGACAAAATGTTAACTACCATATTGGCCTACCATATAGTTGCTGATAGCTCTACTCCTGCTATTTTTCTTTCTTCAAATATTCCACAACCACCTGTTTTATCAATGCACTTTTATCTGGCAGTTTACAATTAGGTAACCAGTTTTGCAAAACTGTTCCTAAGCAATGTATTTCTTTCTCCACCAAATATGTGATTAATGGAATAGGTGTGTAAAAATTGTCAAAATAGATGATACAGTTAATGCTTCAAGGAATTATTCAACAAAGGTGTGTTACCATATTACCTGTAGTGCCTAAATCAACTTCATTTCCTAAGAAATGAATGTTTATCAAAATAAATTTCAAATTTATAAGCAAAACCTTTAAATTATTCATATTGTGGACAATACGAATAATTTAAATCCCCCATTTATGTGGCTTATTTAGCAAGTATCGCTTTGTATAGAGACAAACTTTTGTAGCACGTATTTGCTTGTCGACGGATGATCTCTAGTTTAGAGTAACCAATGAAAAACAATTATTCAAATGATCAATTAGAAGCCATATTTTATAAAAATAGTCATGGTTTGTTTCCTCTTGTGGTAAATGTTTTTCATTATTATTAAAATGTAAAACTTCTTTAAGTTTTTCAAAAACTGATTTAAAGACATTGTTTCTGTAATATGTTGAAATCCATATTTTCTTTACCAGTATCATCTTATATTAGAATAATAGTACACTGACATAAATATAATAATACAAATAAAATTTTCAAATACTAATGCACTAATATTTATGAAACAATTTATATTTTTTTGCAAAAGTATAGGTTTCTTTAAAAATAATTTTTCCATCAATTCTTCTGTAAAGAAATATGAAAAAAATCTGTATTGTGTTTCCAGAGCTAAAATTTCAGAACCTTTGAATGTAGTTTAGAACCTTTGAAAAATTCATTTAGTATCAAACATTTACCCCCCAAACTAAGTTACATCATTCTACTCTCTTAAGGTATGTGATACTTAAGTCAATGACAAAGCATTAGTCAAAATATCAGTCACACTGCCATTCCCAGAATTACATTCTGCAATATCTTTATTTCTATCATCATTATTAATATTTCTTTTGGCATTACAGTAGAGCATTGATTATCCGAATGACAATCAACCGAAATATCAATCAACCAAAAGTGTTCCAGTTGGGCTGTCATGCTGAATCAAATGTTTTTGATACTAGATTAACTTCTAAAAGTATAATTTTTTTGTTCTTATATTTTTCGATATATTTATTTTGTTTTTACAAAATAAAGAAATAATTTTTAACGATACAATAGCCACGATTATTATAAAAATTTTTGTTAGGCTTAATATCAACAAAAATTCAATGCAAAGCGACATGCAACAGAGAAAAATTTAAACATGGGCTATATTAATATACTATTATTGGGATATACTAATACACTATATTAATAATGTATTTTTTGTACATAATCGGATATCCAAAAAAATCTATTTTCCGAACAACCCCAGTCCCCAATTGATTCGGATAATCAACGCTCTACTGTACTTACTTCAGGCCCTCATCCAAACCTCCAAATGTATTTGCACTAAATTCATCATTGCTTGAATCTGAATCATCATATGCAACTTTAGAAATATAACCATCACTTAACACATCTTCAAAATATGTCTCAAGATCTTTATCTAGTATTAGATGACTCATTTTACATTACTGTACATACCAGCGGTGGGCAAGCAAAAGTTCAGTGAAAGCTGAAATGTAGGTTTTGCAAAATGCATGGGAACCACAGTTCTGTATTTATTTTTATTCTGTATTGTGATTTTATTATATAATATAAAACAAATATTGAATTTTTTAAATAAACATATTTTTACAAAATTCTGGAAATAAAATTGTAAAAATAATAATAAAAAGCAGAAATTAACACTTTCAGCAAAAGCTGCATGTAACTCAAAAAGAGCCAACATGCGGATCTCTAAGCCGCATTTGCACATGTATGGTATATACCCAACTAATAGTTGATCCCATGTAAAAGTCGACCCTCTTATTTTTGGCCAAAAAATCTGGAATTTTTAACTGTCCTTGTGTAAAAGTTGACCCTAGTATTTTGCAAACAGGTCAACATTTATTTGCCAACATTTTTTTTCATTGAAAACAAATATGAAAATTAAATGTAAAAATTTCTATAATTCCAGTTTCATATTTTTAATAGAACTGTTACAGAAGATGGACTGCTTTTTTTCTGCAACTTTTACTATCAAATCTAAAATATATAAGTTGATTAGAATTTAAATCACTTTTAAAGTCATACTTTGATCCCATTGGCATGATAAATTACTACATTGCTTCCTAGCTGGAAGAATACCTTGTGTTATTAAAAAATGAATTTCTACATCTCTACTTCTAAAGAAATGTCTTGATTATTTTATTTTTATGTGAATACAAATTTTAAAATTTTGTGTTCCTATAGAAAACAGACCCCAACTTAGGGAGCCTGTTTTCTATAGAAATGCCAAATCAGTAATATTACTGTAATTCATTTTGTTTTTGTTTTTATTCATATAGACATCAGTTGGACTTCTACAACTGATTCAGTACTTTGGATTCTAGTTTTAATTTCAGCCAACCAAAAGTAGTATAGTCGACCCCATAAATTCAACCTTAAAAAAGAATCTAAAAAAATTCAAATTTTGCATTAATATACATGGTAATCTGCAATTTACATAAAAATAATATATCTTTGTATGCACCATATGAAAAATAAGCTATTCTTAGAAATATCTACTAAACATTTTAAAGTGCTACATTAAAATAGTAATATAATATAATTAATCTACTTTAAAAGATGGTAACTAAGTTTATTAATTAGTATATGTATCCTCCTAACAGAAAAGTTATACTAGGACAAATTGTTCAATTTTTTAAAGCTAAGAACTACTAGATATGCACAATGTTGTAATACTGCAAAAAATGAAAAATCAACTCAATCATTTTGTTTTTTATATAAACTATATAAAACCATTACAAAACTGACCTTTCTGATTATGAAAATAATTTTGGTTTTCATCAAAACTTCATATAAACTAATTGAACTTCAAAACAAAATGAGGCAATAATCAACATTTCTACAAACCCAATTTTCAACAGGATGAACGAGAATATTCTGTAATTAAGTGCCTCCTAGCACACAAAACTGACAATAATGAAATCTCTGAAATGTTGCCTATCTACAATGCTGTACTTTGGAACATTTTAGCAACTTAAACTATTTGTTGTATATCTGCAATCTTATGCATTTAATGGCTAACTGGCTGAAAGAAGTAGCACTGAAAGTCTATGATGAAGGAATCCAAAAACTAGTGTCATGCTATCACAAATGCTTAAATTATAATTTAAGCACTTGTCACAGCACACATAAGTAATCAGTACAAGACTAGTTATTTTTCTACATAATGGTGACTATTTAGAAAAATAACTGGTCTTATATTGATTACTTACTAAAACTTTTTTCTTATCATTACTGTTTTCATTTCCATTTTTATAACCAAAAATTATTTATTTTCTGGACACCTTTCATAGATTAAAAATTACTTAATTATTTTATAATTAGAAAAACAAAATTACTTTTCTATCCTTAATGATGATTTCTTTTTTTTCTGCTTCTTGCCTTTTCATATCATCATAAATACTATCATATTCATAAACAGTAGGATCTTCTTTTAATACTTTCTGTATCTCCATACGTGTCTGCAAAAATACAATGATTACATTAGTATAATTATTAACTTATTTTATTATATAGTTTAAATAATTAAATTTTATTTTACATAAAAACATCTTAATCTAAACTTTGCATTTTATAAAATAGTATTCAACTATAACATTATTAGATTAGATTATAAACCTAAAATATACATAATGCACTTAAGTACAGTAATTTTACATAATTCTGTTAAATTTCAGTTACATAAAATAAAATTATTGGGTTAAGATAAACTAATTACAATAACAAGCATATCATAAAATCAAAACAATAATTATTATCATCACATGCAAAATTACTATACAAAATAGAATTTAGACTGCCAGATTTCTTTAGTGCTAATAAATAAATTTCATGAATCAAAACAACTTTAAATTACTGACATACAAAGTTTTAAATCATCAGTAATTAATGAACACTACTATAATATATCAATTTAAAATATAAAACCATTAATTAATCTACAATATATTGTGATCTATACAATAACACATTCAGAAAAAAAGACAATCTCTTTAACATTCATGTTCATTAATAGACAAGATTTAGCACATTATCATTAATATAATATTAACATTAGTCCAAGAAAAACTTGCTTCTACAATTGAACATTAGTAGGGTCCGATGAACAGGTTTAAGAATTAATTCTTTTGCCTCTATGGCCTTATTAAATTCTTTATTATATCATTGTCTATGTTTGCCTCTGTATAATGAGACCTATTAATATACAGAGTCCAACGTAGATAATGATGCAACCGTTCTTAAATTTTTACTATAACAGTTCCTCCAATTTTAAGAATGTTCAATGTAATTGGTTCTATAAATAATAATATTGAAATGGAAAATTTTTATTTTTATTAGAACAAACATGATCTTTTCCACTACTATGTATAAAAATTAATATAAATAATGTAGAAAGATAAATATTCATTTTGTAAATTAAATTATATAAAATGTTTATTAATAAAGTTATTAAAAATTATTTTTTAAAATTAAAAATTTTAATTTTTTAAACATTCTATATAAGCTGAGATTACCAAAATTGTTTGGTATGAAACATTTTTAATCTAAATCAAGCAGTTTTTTCTTATTGAATGAAGCCAGTAAAGAACAATCATATATTTTCAATCAGAGCAAAATGTGATATTTTCAAATTTAGCAAAACAAAGTAATTGAAACAGTTATAAAGTAGTAAAAGAATTATAAAATACATTTTTTACAATTTATTTTGAAAAATGTAATTCTTATATTCATATTTTTGTAAAAACAAAATGTCTCTTGACAAATCAATAATGAATAATCTACTAAATAATCTCTGATAAACCTAGAGGCTTTTCAATTTCAAGAAAAATTTAAACAATTATATCAAGTAAATGAATTTAAATTAATGAAGAAAAGTCATTAAGCACTTCACTTTATCTCAATTAAAAAACATTAAAATAAAAAAAACAATAAATATTTAAAAAATTTTTAAAACAAAATTAAATAACCAACACTAATATATTTATATATATCCTATCCATTATATAAAAACTGAATTAATATACAGTATTTCATTAAAATATTGAATTGTGTCTATTCTAAGTGATCAAAACAATGATATTATCTTCATGTGATATTTTTTTGATAAAATTATGTTATTTAGTAAAAAAGAAAAAGTTTTATTTATTTTTGAAATGGAAATTAAAATGATTTTTACAGTTTTTATTTTCTTAGTCTTCCTTGCACTCAAACATTTTAACTTATTTAAATAACAGGAGTAGAATAAATCTGTTATTCAAGTTTTATGATTTTTCTTTACTTTCATTTTACTATTATGATAATATTTTAAGCACTGTCAAAATTTTAAATTGTAAAAACTTACCTTCTTTTTTACTTTACTTTTCCAACTGTCTACTTTTTGTTCAGGATATAAAGACTCTTCATCACTATTATCAAATACTGATGATTTCTCTATAGTTTTCTTTACTTTGTTTGGTATTATTAAACCATACTGTTTCTTCGCCGCCATCTTTGTCTTATGATGTAGGAAAGTTGCTGTCAACCAGTTATTGATGCCTTGAACGCAACATTCAGCAAANTGAATTATTACATAAATAAATAAATACATAATACATAATATATCATTTGTTAAAAGTTTCTGAACAGTTTTAATAAAAGATTTTTCATATACAGTGGGTGATCGGTTAATGAACACTTTTGCAAAAGATTTTTATGTTCAAACAACAAACACCTACTTAAATAACAAACACCCCACAGAACAAACACAAAAAGAAGCAATGTAAAATAATGAATACCGATTGGTCTTTCCTTGTCTTTGGGCAACAATTCGAAACTTTTCCGAGTATGAGAAATGTCGACATCAACACTCAAGCCGATATATACCGATCAGATAGTATTCCTCCAAACTTTGAAACTCTCCCTTCTAATTTCCAGCCTTTTATTTTTCTGACAAAACAATTCTTTTATGTATTCGTAAAACTGTCGGGTAGGCACTAGTTAAGTTTGTGTCTGTTTTTCAGTTCGAAAGGTGAGAGTATAATAGCAGAGGTAGAGAGTGTGCAGTATGGCGTGAACAGGTCTACAGTAGGCCGCAGTTCAATCTTATTTAAAAAAATACTGTATAATCGAGAAGACTCAAGCAGCTAAAGAAATAAGAAAAATCACATCTGAAAAATGAAGAACATTGAAGAGTTCATAATGGAACCTGAAACGGATCTAATGACAGAAGAACACCAATAAAACTCAACGAGATATGTTTTCTTCTGAAAAACAGGATTAATGCCGATATCTGTTATTAAAGATCCTCTGAAGAAGTGGGAGGATGTCAGAACAACAATCTTAGAATGGCATCCAAACCAGGTTGAGGCTTGGGGATTTCTACAATTGCAATGCTATTAATTACTTACAAAAAATCCTGAAGAAGAGAGAAAAGCAATCGACATTAGACAGATTCTTTAACCCTTTCGAACAAAAAAAAAACATGACTAATAAAAATGCATGACTGTGTATGTATGGATTTTTATTATTACATATAAATAAACGTAGTAACAAAGTATATATTTTTTATTTTTGGGGTCTCCAGAACAAATTAATTAAATTTCCATTAAAACCTATGGTAAATCAATAATCGGTTAACAAACAAATTCTTGGAGTGAATTATGTTCGTTAACCTATCACCCACTGTATGTGTTGTGTGTATTTTATTTAACTAAGTAATGTGATGTAGTCTACAGCAATTACAAAATTATACATTAAAAAATTTTATTGTTAATTATTGATACTAATTTTACAGGAATGTTATCTATATATATGAAAATGAATGTATGTGTGTCTGTCCTTCATGCATTACCACACCGTTTATCCGATTGCCGTGAAACTTTGCGAAGTTGTTTAATATACTCCCGCGAAGGTTTCTGGCATAGTACATTTATCTTAGAATAGATGGCGCGCGTTTATACGAGCATTCGATCACTGTGTGTTCGATCGATTTCAAATTGTAAAGACCATTTCCCCCTTCAAAAAATATCTATATATATGCATTTGTGAACTGTTATTTACGATATTTGTAATAATTTTTGTTTAATCACTTTATTTCAATTTTTTTTTTTTTTGCTAATTATGTATTCGCTCAAACTTTGTTAAATCCCAAACAACAACAGAAGCTGTAAAAAGAAATTTGCATATTTTATCGATCTAGGAATCCCCTTTTCCAAATTTTAATATCGACTCAAAATAATTTAAAAAGACAAATTACAATATAACGGTTTATTATCCAACTATCAGAAATTTCACAACATGCCAAGGAAAAGAGGAAAAAGCAATTAAATAATTAAAATTATAAATGATTTTTAAAAAATATATAAAAATATCGCACTTTTGACAATTGCTGCAAGTGTGTGAACTAAATTTGGAGAATCCGTGCTTCTCGCATGGACAACTGTATGTGGCTGGCTCACGGGTCAAAAAACCTTCTGATTTATTCGTGTACGCACCAGACAAAAAAACAAAAAATATTGTGTATCCACAAGCACTCCAATAAATAAATAGAAATGAAACAACACTTTGAAATGTTTTCCCGATGAAAATGAATAATAATAATAAGTTTCAATAAAAATTATACAATGTAAATTGAATTTTATTATAACGAGTTGGCTTGAATTTCGTTTCTTCTGAGATCGCAGCAATGCGCGACGGGTAAGCTAGTCTTATATAAAATTGATTTCTATATTTATTACAATTGAATTTCGTAATGTATTGTAAAATTATTTAAATATTAAATGACTTGAAGATGGATCATAAATTTTAAAAAATCACTTATTCATTCATAACTTAAAAGTGATTAAATTTCTTTTAAAATACTAATATAAATGTTAAATACTTAAATGTGACATCATTCATAATTAACTTAAATTGAAACACTACAACTAAAATCTCAAGTTGTCCTATTTCTTTTCTACTTCTTTTTTGTATTCTCTTAAAATTCTCAGAAATAACTATTGAAATTATATTCAAGTCTTACAAATCCTGCAATATTTATGAATATCCATTGCCAGTTTTACAGTCATTTTAAGTAAAATTCCTAGTAATCAGAAAAAACAGATATAGAAGAAAAAATGAGTTTGGAAATCTTGAGTATTTTCCTTATAACAAGATAATTCAGTCAGTCAGTCACTGTAATTTCATATTTTATAAATAAATTGTTATTTTATTGTATTTTGTTATTATAACTAAAATATTTTTTGCAATCTAAGTTAAATTGAAATGTTCTATTCCAGGTTAATTTCTTCACTTGTTTTCTAGTTCTGAAAAATGTTAACAAACGTAACATTACCTTATACAAATTAATTATATAAACACAACAAAACAAGAAATTCTTTTATAACATCTGTAGAGTTCACAATGTATCTACTGGACAATATCTCAATAAGTAAACAAATGGCTTAAAAAAAGCCAAAATTCAAAAAAAAATCAAAGGGAAAACATTTTACAATTCAATTAAATTTTGCAAGTAACTCCAACACTTTTTCATGGACTATCTGTCTCAGATATATTGGGTCTCATTTCTCATCACCCAGTAACCTCATTGATTGCCTAGTCAAATCCATAATGGGCATGGAAAAAAAACCTTCTTAATAGAGAGTTAAAAAAAACTCCCAAACTACAGGCCATGCAAAATTCCAAATGACTGAATTTTACATTCAAACTTATTAAATAATGTTACTATAATCTTANCTTAATATCAACAAAAATTCAATGCAAAGCGACATGCAACAGAGAAAAATTTAAACATGGGCTATATTAATATACTATTATTGGGATATACTAATACACTATATTAATAATGTATTTTTTGTACATAATCGGATATCCAAAAAAATCTATTTTCCGAACAACCCCAGTCCCCAATTGATTCGGATAATCAACGCTCTACTGTACTTACTTCAGGCCCTCATCCAAACCTCCAAATGTATTTGCACTAAATTCATCATTGCTTGAATCTGAATCATCATATGCAACTTTAGAAATATAACCATCACTTAACACATCTTCAAAATATGTCTCAAGATCTTTATCTAGTATTAGATGACTCATTTTACATTACTGTACATACCAGCGGTGGGCAAGCAAAAGTTCAGTGAAAGCTGAAATGTAGGTTTTGCAAAATGCATGGGAACCACAGTTCTGTATTTATTTTTATTCTGTATTGTGATTTTATTATATCAGCGCTGTCCAACTTATCATAGCCCGCGGGCCATATTTTCTTCACCAAACATTTCGGGGGCCAAGAAGGTATATAACTAGCTGCAAGATCCCGCTTCGCTGGGTTTTTATTTGTATGTAATAGTATAGTTTTATATATATGTATAAAAGACTGTTTTTCTAAGTAAATCTAGAATCTAGCTGCAAGGACCCGCTTCGCTGGGCAAAAAGTAACGATAGTGAAGATTAAGATAATTACATTATAGCCAATCTTACCCGTTTTCACAAAATGCAAGAATTAAGTCCTCCGTTTCCAGACTAATTAGAGAATTTTTACGTTTAGTCAAACGAACAAATTTCAACGTTTCTGAAACGTTTTCAATCGTTCTATAATCGAACCAATTCGAATTTTATGTTCGAATTTAATTCGAACAAATTCGAAAAAATCGAACAAAACATTCGAAATAGAAAGCCACTTTCAACTACTTT
>NW_019384952.1:388219-429815 GCF_000671375.1 Centruroides sculpturatus | reverse complement strand
GAGGGTTTATTATCTTTAGGCTTTCTTTGTTGCAGAGGAAAGATTTTGGAAATAATTTGTTTATGACCCGGTTGTAGAGATATCGATATTTGGAGTTAGAATATCCGGCATTGTGCATTGCTCTTTTGATAGTTTGTAATTCTTCATCAATTAATGTCTGGGAGGATGGAATGAGGAGCGCTCTCTGAATAAGCGAAGTAATAGCGGAGTTAACGAAGCTTGGGGGTTGGAAAGCAGTTACAGGGATAATATCTGGCCCTCTGTTGTTTTTGTGGTGCACCGCAAAAGTTAGATCCGGAGATCTATGCACTTCTAAATCTAAAAAGGAAATTGTATTTTCTTGCTCCTTTTCTATTTTACTATTTTATTTCTAAAGATGAAATAAAAAATAAACTAAAGTGCGATGAGTGATATTTACTTTCAGCAAGTCTCTGCTGTTCAATGATGCGCAAACACAATACATAGATATTACATGAACTAACAAGTAGAGACATGTAAAACATAGGTAATAATAAGCAGCAAAAAACCTCAAAATTTCTCTCTTAGGTAAGTCTGCAAGATGCAACTTTTCGTATAATAAATAAAAGTAAGAAAACCTGACATGGTAAATTATTATTGAAATGCGAGATTATCCGGATTTTTCTCGTAGGAAATAAACGGCGAGAATCCCGGGAAAACGAAATCCCGAAAAAAGAAACCCTAGTCACTACTTATTGATTAACAGTAGTTCTTCAACAAAATAAAAAAAAACGTCTATAAAAATGCAGTTAATCTAACGGAAACAAAACGAACCTAACCGAAGCGCCGCCATTTTGACACCGACATAACAATAACCGAGATGATTGATACTATGAAAACCAGTTTATTTGATTATTAATATTCTGCTTAATGCTCACTGTCACGTACTGAAGTATAAAGATAACTGATTTCGTATAAGACGCATAAATCTTTATTAAAAAAGTGATTTTTTAAACTTAGCTAAGTGAATTAAGATATTAAACTTACCGCTTCTTTGCCTCCATCTTTGTCTTACAATGTAGAAACGTTCTATTCTATTCTATTCGTCTTCTCCCCTTTGTTCATATCAGCGTTGCCAGATGTTTTTGCCCATGTAGCCAAATAATTTTTAAAAAGTAGCCCAAAAGTAGCCAAGTGCTCAAGCAGTTAGCTACTTTTGTACCAGGTGTTGTTTTACCTAGTACTTTTGTACTAATCTAATACCTTTTTACTTGTCCCAGTACCAAGACACCCAACACCATTTTCCTAGTACCATTCATGAAATCCTAATACCTTTCCTTTCAAAACATTCATTTTTATTCTATATTTCTGTATTTTTTACTTTGGCAGTAAATACATGTTTTTATTGCTTCCTCATTCAAATGCAGCAGTTGAACGTATTTTTTTGCAATTAAATTTAATGAAAACTAAACTACAAAATCGAGTTCTAATAGCGAGGTTGAGGCCGAAGTTTTAAACGCGAAAACGTGTACGTCGGTCCAGGGCCCAATGTAGCGGTAACTGAAATCATTTTATTTAAATTTTAATAAAAGCATATACAGTGAAAACTGCTTAGGCGACCATCTGCAAATATATCTGGTCTAAACTATTGTTCAACAACGTTTTCACCCTCCTAATATAAAGAATTAGTCTAAACTCTCGTTCGAACCCACTTCGGGCACTTCTCCCACCCTTGAAATTAGGTGCAGGTGTTAATGAATTAGTCTAGCAACAAAGGAAATTCATTTCAGTTTGTTTGAAATTGTCGAAAAACGAAAGAAATGCAAAGTGCTGTCGTTAGAAGATCGTGTTAAAGTTATCACAACAGCAATTAGCGGCGAAGTTTAACTGTGGGAAAAGGAAATTGATTTTACCGTGGACCTACAGTACTCTACTTGAGGGTATAAAATATTGTACAGGATACAATTAATCGGCTGATCTCATCGTTTGATAAAATTTATTTTTATTTACTTATTTATTTATTTATTTTGAAGCTCCTATACAGTACATGTACGATAAATAGTTTCTTTATCAACCTACCTAATTCCACGATATTTTAAGAAAAATAATATCCAAGTAATTTTCGCACGCAAAATATTCAAAAAACAATAAACGCATTAATGCAAAAATCAGTTTTCCATGCAACCTTCCTTTTTTGATTCTGCAATAACAATCGCGGAATGTAATGAAATCGTATAATGAGAAAAAATAATAAAATCGTTTTATTATTAATTAATAATTTTTCTTATTGTCCTTACGAAAATATTAAAAAAATACAGTATTTTTAAAATTAAAATAAGATTAAACTAACGAATACCAAAACCAAAGTGATGTAGGGATACGACGATCTTGTATATCGATGACGTAATACACGCTACAGAGGAGCAAGCGAAAACAACCGAGTTGAATTAATTAAGTCAGAAAAAAGAGAGTGAGCATTATAATCTAGAAAACGAGACTATTGTATTAATCTTTAAAATATTGGTATTAAATCAGATAAGAATAAAATACAATACCAATATATCTCTATCGTTGAAAAATTCGCTTATTTTTGCTTGCCTCGAGTTTTGCTTAGTAGAAATGGTTAAAAAGTGCGCAAAATACGTACGGAAATACGCTATTACAGCACCACCTGTATTGGACGACCACCTGCCTAAAAGACCACTTTTTGAAAGAACCGTGGATGGTCGCCATAAACAGGTTTTACTGTATTTAGAAAAAAACATATAACATAACATTGATAATCAAGCAGTACAAAACAGTAGAAATGAATTAAGAAATATCTGTACCTAGCCACAAACTCTTAACCATATAATTTTTTACATGCATCTTTAAATGCTATTACAAATGTATTATTGCACAAACAATCAAAATGCCATTATTTTGAAAATAAAACAAGGTAACATAACTCCGCTAAATCATTAAAAACTTTTTTCTTACTTTCAGTTCTGCAAACTTTTTTATTGCATCTTTTAAATTTCTTGATCAGCAATTTCATGCTCAATTGCCAACATGGCCAAACCATTAAGACGATTTTGTGTAGTAGCAGAATGTAAAAAGTTCTTAATTAATTTTAACTTAGAGAAACTCCTTTCGCCACTTGCTACAGTTATTGGTATCCTTAGCAATATTCTTAAAGCAATAGTAAGATTTGGGGAAAAATTTAACTTTGTAATTAAGCTCAGTATATTGTTTAGGCTTTCTTTTTTGCCCAAAAGCACAGATACTGCTGAAATTTCCTCTGCTAATTCTATCCCATTTATGTCAACAAAATCACCAACAGTTAAAATGTGTTCTAAATTCTTACAGTGTTTTAGTAGCATTTCTTTGGACATGATATTTAAATCGTATATTTTATATAATAATTGAAAATAGTTGCTATAATTACTAAGTTGTTCAAATCTAGCATCTAGTGAATTTAGTGCTTAATCGATTGTAAAATAAAAAAATCTATTTTATATTTTTGTTTTGGATCTTTGATGGGTTCATCTCGTGCTTCGTATAAGAAGTTCCTTTTTCTTCTAATGTGGTGTCGTGTTATTGTTGATCCAAAATTAGGCTCCACATCAATTTCAGTAGCAAGTTCTTTTGCATCAAAAATAGTTTCATCGAAGAACGAATCTGATCGAAGATTCTTAAAAAATATTTTGCAGTTTTGTAAAAGATCAAGTGCAAATTATTAATTTCTTGGTTTTTGTAAATGCTTAGTGAGGCGTCGTATACATCTCCCAAATAAAATCTCAAAGGCTTTAAGATCTCTATCCTACTCTCCCATCTAGTGTCACTCAATAATTTCAAAGTTAAACGTTGAACATGTTTTAAAAGTATTGCCCATCGAAAAGCAGATGCCAAAAAAAATAAATATATTTTTTGAACCACGTTAAAGAAATTAGCGGCTTCCAAGGATGCTTTTACCACATCATTAACAACATGATTGAGAGAGTGGCTACTAATTCGGTACACAGAATGCTCGCAAATTATATTGTTTAATTCTAGATTGCACTCCTGCTTTATCGCCCCTCATATTGGACCCATTGTCGTATCCCTGCTCTCTGATATCCTGCAAATTTAAACCCGAGTCATTAAGTTCTCCAATTATAATATCAGACATTTGTTTTCCTGTGGATCTTTCAACTGGTAAGAAGCCTAAAAAGCTTTCATTAATTTTAATTTCAAAATCAGTGCCAAAGTTATTGATTGAAACATATCTGATTACAAGAGTCATTTGCTCTACCTTACTAATGTCAGGAGTAAAGTCTAAAATTATGGAAAAATATTTTGAGTTTTTTATTTCATCAATAATATGAGATTTTACATTTTGATGCAGCAGATCTATTATCTCGTTTTATATATTTTTTCCGAGATAGTGAGCTTTAGTCTCTTCTTTTTTAAGCACTCTACAAACGTGCTCTTTCATAATGGGATCAAATTCAGATAGGCAACACAACTATTTTAAAGAAATTACCATTTTTATACTCAAACAACTTGTTGCTTGTACCTTGAAAAGCCAGATTTTTACAGTTTTTATTTTCTTAGTCTTTCTTGCACTCAAAAACATTTTAACTTATTTAAATAACAGCAGTAGAATAAATCTGTTATTCAAGTTTTATAATTTTTCTTTACTTTCATTTTACTATTATGATAATATTTTAAGCACTGTCAAATTTTTAAATTGTAAAAACTTACCTTCTTTTTTACTTTACTTTTCCAACTGTCTACTTTTTGTTCAGGATCTAAAGACTATTTTAAAACACAACATAAGAAAAAAATTAAAAACACAAGAAATGAATCTTAAAATTGATAACAACTAAACAAATTTATTTATTCCAATACTTATAAAAGTGATTTAACAATTGAAAATAAATATTATAAAATTTAATATAAATTTACTTATTATTCTCAAACATAAATAGATAATACATAATATATTATTAGTTAAAAGTTTCTGAACAGTTTTAATAAAAGATTTTTTCATATGTGTGTTGTGTGTATTTTATTTAACAAAGTAATGTATTATATGTAATGTATTCTACAGCGATTACAAAATTATAGATAAAAAAATTTTTATTGTTAATTAATTATACTAATTTTACAGGAATGATATCTTATATATAATTAATTTCTATATTTATTACAATTGAATTTGATGATGTATTGCCAAATTATTTAAATATTAAATGACTTGAAGATGGATCATAAATTTTAAAAAATCACTTATTCATTCATAACTTAAAAGTGATTAAATTTCTTTTAAAATACTAATATAAATGTTAAATACTTAAATGTGACATCATTCATAATTAACTTAAATTGAAACACTACAACTAAAATCTCAAGTTGTCCTATTTCTTTTCTACTTCTTTTTTGTATTCTCTTAAAATTCTCAGAAATAACTATTGAAATTATATTCAAGTCTTACAAATCCTGTAATATTTATGAATATCCATTGCCAGTTTTACAGTCATTTTAAGTAAAATTCCTAGTAATCAGAAAAAACAGATATAGAAGAAAAAATGAGTTTGGAAATCTTGAGTATTTTCCTTATAACAAGATAATTCAGTCAGTCAGTCACTGTAATTTCATATTTTATAAATAAATTGTTATTTTATTGTATTTTGTTATTATAACTAAAATATTTTTTGCAATCTAAGTTAAATTGAAATGTTCTATTCCAGGTTAATTTCTTCACTTGTTTTCTGGTTCTGAAAATTGTTAACAAATGTAACATTTCCTTATACAAATTAATTATATAAACACAACAAAACAAGAAATTCTTTTATAACATCTGTAGAGTTCACAATGTATCTACTGGACAATATCTCAATAAGTAAACAAATGGCTTAAAAAATGCCAATTTTCAAATATAATTCAAGTGGAAAACATTTTACAATTTAATTAAATTTTTCAAGTAACTCCAACACTTTTTCATGGACTATCTGTCTCAGATATATTGGGTCTCATTTCTCATCACCCAGAGACCTCATTGTGTGCCTAGTCAAATCCATAATGGGCATGGAAAAAAAACCTTCTTAATAGAGAGTTAAAAAAAACTCCCAAACTACAGGCCATGCAAAATTCCAAATGACTGAATTTTACATTCAAACTTATTAAATAATGTTACTATAATGTTATTTTATAAAGTTCAAAATTACAATTGGAATGGATAACTAGTGAAAAAATCAAAACCTTAAATAATTTTCCAGCATAGAAAAGTTTGTATAACAAATGTTTTTGGTTTATTTTACAAACCTGCTTCAGATTTGAAATTATACAATTCAAAATTCCCAAACAGGAAAGAAATTTATAAAATTGAAAGCAGGTTTATAAAATAAACCAAAAATGTTTGTTACACAAACTCTTTGCACTGGAAAAATTATGTAAGGTGTTGATTTTCTTACTTGTTATTTTAATATCATTACAAGTTCTCAGTAAATTACGTTCATACTTAAAATGACATTTATTATTAAAATGATGTGTAATTCTTCAAAATCCTCAATGCCAACATGTTCTCTTAGGTTGGTATTGAGATAATATTGATTGCAAAAGAAGCATGGCTTTTTTTCTGTAGATGTTCTAAACAAGGATCACCAAACTTTTTTCACAGCAAGCCAGATAACTGAGAGAATGACGAGTGCGGGCCATATAACCATTTTGTTCAGTATAGCACAATAATACACAATAAATAAAGACAATCAGCATATTTATTTACCAGTACACAAACATAATCATTGCAGAAGCCCTTAAAAACTTCATTGCAGGTACTTAAGCAGAAAGTGCTCTAATATCCAGTCATAAAATGTTGCCAAATTTTTTATTTCACTTATTTAGCTAAAATTTATATTACTGTCAGATGCAAAAGTCAGATTGGACCAATTTTGGTGCTTTTACTTACACTTATTTTAATTTTTTTACATAGTAAGTTTATCTACAACCTATGATATTTCTGTATAAATAATTATATTTTAACTTGTTTGAGGCACAGTCAGCAACAGGCCAAATGAACTGACCTTGCAGGCTGTAGTTTGGTGACTCCTGTTCTAAACCTAACCTAAGAACAAGAATGTATCAGTGAACAAAAAGTGATGTTAATTAACAGGTCTTAAACAAGAAAATAATTAAATAAAAATTGTTTTGAAGCAATCATCATTCAGTGTTGAGGTTAATAAAAGAGATAACTGATACTTCTTTTTAATTTTATACAGATTTTTAACACACTTGGCCACCTATGCATCTGATCTCGACATTGAGGTAAGATTCAACAAGTCCGACGTCATCGTCGCTGCACCCCACCTAGAACATCTAAAATGGCTAGAAGCCGTAGCTATCTACAAGGCTAACCATGTGAAAACCTGTATCAACCATATTAAGTCTTTCTGTATCATGGCAGGCCCTTATAAACAATAACCTTTAAATATCTCCATCTATGCACAAGAGCGCATGCCCATCTCAACGAGTTTCGTTATGCGAGCATTCGGTTTTGTTTTAAATCTCCACAATTCTATCTTTTTATTATTTTTTCTGAAGCATTCCATTGGATTTTTTGCCTGAGGAAGAACTATCTTAGAAAATTTGAAAACGTTTGTCAAGAAATGTTTTTCACCAAACAGGTTCTGTATTTAGTGTTGATTTCTCCCAGTGTTAAGGTGATGCTGAGTTTCTTATAAAAATATTGTTTATTATTCACAGAATGCACCAGTAACAGGTACCAGACAAGATGTTGAGTTACGTAAAAATAAGCAAATAAGTGAAAAAAATGAGAAAATTCAAACAAAATTTATAAACATTATTTCAAATTTGTTAAAAATTAATTTTAAGATATTAAATAAACTTACCTCTTCATCACTATTATCAAATACTGATGATTTCTCTATAGTTCTTTTTACTTTGTTTGGTATTATTAAACCATACCTAAAAAATATAGAAAANATCAGTAATTAATGAACACTACTATAATATATCAATTTAAAATATAAAACCATTAATTAATCTACAATATATTGTGATCTATACAATAACACATTCAGAAAAAAAGACAATCTCTTTAACATTCATGTTCATTAATAGACAAGATTTAGCACATTATCATTAATATAATATTAACATTAGTCCAAGAAAAACTTGCTTCTACAATTGAACATTAGTAGGGTCCGATGAACAGGTTTAAGAATTAATTCTTTTGCCTCTATGGCCTTATTAAATTCTTTATTATATCATTGTCTATGTTTGCCTCTGTATAATGAGACCTATTAATATACAGAGTCCAACGTAGATAATGATGCAACCGTTCTTAAATTTTTACTATAACAGTTCCTCCAATTTTAAGAATGTTCAATGTAATTGGTTCTATAAATAATAATATTGAAATGGAAAATTTTTATTTTTATTAGAACAAACATGATCTTTTCCACTACTATGTATAAAAATTAATATAAATAATGTAGAAAGATAAATATTCATTTTGTAAATTAAATTATGTATATACCCAACTAATAGTTGATCCCATGTAAAAGTCGACCCTCTTATTTTTGGCCAAAAAATCTGGAATTTTTAACTGTCCTTGTGTAAAAGTTGACCCTAGTATTTTGCAAACAGGTCAACATTTATTTGCCAACATTTTTTTTCATTGAAAACAAATATGAAAATTAAATGTAAAAATTTCTATAATTCCAGTTTCATATTTTTAATAGAACTGTTACAGAAGATGGACTGCTTTTTTTCTGCAACTTTTACTATCAAATCTAAAATATATAAGTTGATTAGAATTTAAATCACTTTTAAAGTCATACTTTGATCCCATTGGCATGATAAATTACTACATTGCTTCCTAGCTGGAAGAATACCTTGTGTTATTAAAAAATGAATTTCTACATCTCTACTTCTAAAGAAATGTCTTGATTATTTTATTTTTATGTGAATACAAATTTTAAAATTTTGTGTTCCTATAGAAAACAGACCCCAACTTAGGGAGCCTGTTTTCTATAGAAATGCCAAATCAGTAATATTACTGTAATTCATTTTGTTTTTGTTTTTATTCATATAGACATCAGTTGGACTTCTACAACTGATTCAGTACTTTGGATTCTAGTTTTAATTTCAGCCAACCAAAAGTAGTATAGTCGACCCCATAAATTCAACCTTAAAAAAGAATCTAAAAAAATTCAAATTTTGCATTAATATACATGGTAATCTGCAATTTACATAAAAATAATATATCTTTGTATGCACCATATGAAAAATAAGCTATTCTTAGAAATATCTACTAAACATTTTAAAGTGCTACATTAAAATAGTAATATAATATAATTAATCTACTTTAAAAGATGGTAACTAAGTTTATTAATTAGTATATGTATCCTCCTAACAGAAAAGTTATACTAGGACAAATTGTTCAATTTTTTAAAGCTAAGAACTACTAGATATGCACAATGTTGTAATACTGCAAAAAATGAAAAATCAACTCAATCATTTTGTTTTTTATATAAACTATATAAAACCATTACAAAACTGACCTTTCTGATTATGAAAATAATTTTGGTTTTCATCAAAACTTCATATAAACTAATTGAACTTCAAAACAAAATGAGGCAATAATCAACATTTCTACAAACCCAATTTTCAACAGGATGAACGAGAATATTCTGTAATTAAGTGCCTCCTAGCACACAAAACTGACAATAATGAAATCTCTGAAATGTTGCCTATCTACAATGCTGTACTTTGGAACATTTTAGCAACTTAAACTATTTGTTGTATATCTGCAATCTTATGCATTTAATGGCTAACTGGCTGAAAGAAGTAGCACTGAAAGTCTATGATGAAGGAATCCAAAAACTAGTGTCATGCTATCACAAATGCTTAAATTATAATTTAAGCACTTGTCACAGCACACATAAGTAATCAGTACAAGACTAGTTATTTTTCTACATAATGGTGACTATTTAGAAAAATAACTGGTCTTATATTGATTACTTACTAAAACTTTTTTCTTATCATTACTGTTTTCATTTCCATTTTTATAACCAAAAATTATTTATTTTCTGGACACCTTTCATAGATTAAAAATTACTTAATTATTTTATAATTAGAAAAACAAAATTACTTTTCTATCCTTAATGATGATTTCTTTTTTTTCTGCTTCTTGCCTTTTCATATCATCATAAATACTATCATATTCATAAACAGTAGGATCTTCTTTTAATACTTTCTGTATCTCCATACGTGTCTGCAAAAATACAATGATTACATTAGTATAATTATTAACTTATTTTATTATATAGTTTAAATAATTAAATTTTATTTTACATAAAAACATCTTAATCTAAACTTTGCATTTTATAAAATAGTATTCAACTATAACATTATTAGATTAGATTATAAACCTAAAATATACATAATGCACTTAAGTACAGTAATTTTACATAATTCTGTTAAATTTCAGTTACATAAAATAAAATTATTGGGTTAAGATAAACTAATTACAATAACAAGCATATCATAAAATCAAAACAATAATTATTATCATCACATGCAAAATTACTATACAAAATAGAATTTAGACTGCCAGATTTCTTTAGTGCTAATAAATAAATTTCATGAATCAAAACAACTTTAAATTACTGACATACAAAGTTTTAAATCATCAGTAATTAATGAACACTACTATAATATATCAATTTAAAATATAAAACCATTAATTAATCTACAATATATTGTGATCTATACAATAACACATTCAGAAAAAAAGACAATCTCTTTAACATTCATGTTCATTAATAGACAAGATTTAGCACATTATCATTAATATAATATTAACATTAGTCCAAGAAAAACTTGCTTCTACAATTGAACATTAGTAGGGTCCGATGAACAGGTTTAAGAATTAATTCTTTTGCCTCTATGGCCTTATTAAATTCTTTATTATATCATTGTCTATGTTTGCCTCTGTATAATGAGACCTATTAATATACAGAGTCCAACGTAGATAATGATGCAACCGTTCTTAAATTTTTACTATAACAGTTCCTCCAATTTTAAGAATGTTCAATGTAATTGGTTCTATAAATAATAATATTGAAATGGAAAATTTTTATTTTTATTAGAACAAACATGATCTTTTCCACTACTATGTATAAAAATTAATATAAATAATGTAGAAAGATAAATATTCATTTTGTAAATTAAATTATATAAAATGTTTATTAATAAAGTTATTAAAAATTATTTTTTAAAATTAAAAATTTTAATTTTTTAAACATTCTATATAAGCTGAGATTACCAAAATTGTTTGGTATGAAACATTTTTAATCTAAATCAAGCAGTTTTTTCTTATTGAATGAAGCCAGTAAAGAACAATCATATATTTTCAATCAGAGCAAAATGTGATATTTTCAAATTTAGCAAAACAAAGTAATTGAAACAGTTATAAAGTAGTAAAAGAATTATAAAATACATTTTTTACAATTTATTTTGAAAAATGTAATTCTTATATTCATATTTTTGTAAAAACAAAATGTCTCTTGACAAATCAATAATGAATAATCTACTAAATAATCTCTGATAAACCTAGAGGCTTTTCAATTTCAAGAAAAATTTAAACAATTATATCAAGTAAATGAATTTAAATTAATGAAGAAAAGTCATTAAGCACTTCACTTTATCTCAATTAAAAAACATTAAAATAAAAAAAACAATAAATATTTAAAAAATTTTTAAAACAAAATTAAATAACCAACACTAATATATTTATATATATCCTATCCATTATATAAAAACTGAATTAATATACAGTATTTCATTAAAATATTGAATTGTGTCTATTCTAAGTGATCAAAACAATGATATTATCTTCATGTGATATTTTTTTGATAAAATTATGTTATTTAGTAAAAAAGAAAAAGTTTTATTTATTTTTGAAATGGAAATTAAAATGATTTTTACAGTTTTTATTTTCTTAGTCTTCCTTGCACTCAAACATTTTAACTTATTTAAATAACAGGAGTAGAATAAATCTGTTATTCAAGTTTTATGATTTTTCTTTACTTTCATTTTACTATTATGATAATATTTTAAGCACTGTCAAAATTTTAAATTGTAAAAACTTACCTTCTTTTTTACTTTACTTTTCCAACTGTCTACTTTTTGTTCAGGATATAAAGACTCTTCATCACTATTATCAAATACTGATGATTTCTCTATAGTTTTCTTTACTTTGTTTGGTATTATTAAACCATACTGTTTCTTCGCCGCCATCTTTGTCTTATGATGTAGGAAAGTTGCTGTCAACCAGTTATTGATGCCTTGAACGCAACATTCAGCAAAGTTTCACTAAGAAAGAACCTTTCTGTGGATGAGCAATGTGCTCCACCAAAGCCCGAAATTTGCTGAAAAAATACAACTCCATGAAACTGCACAAATGGGGGTACAAAATCTATGTCTTGAGTGGCATTTCTGGGTTCGCCTATAAGACAGAGGTTGAAACAGGCAAAGAGAATATTGTTATTCAAGGAGAACCAGATTTGGGAGCCTCATCCAATGTTGTAATGAGATTGTCACACATGATCCCTAGGCACTAAAATTTTAGGCTGTACTTTGACAACTTTTTTACTTCTCTGTCTTCTAGAATATTTAGCCAAAGAAGAAATCCTCAGTCTTGGTACTATTAAAAGGAATAAGATTCCCAATTGGAAACTGTCATCGGAGAAGTTGATCATGAAGAAAGAATGAGGATATTCAGAAGAATACGTAGCCAGTGTCAATGGCATCGATGTGTCAACACTCACATGAAAGGACAATAAAATTGTCACCTTGGCTTTCACATTTGCTGGCCAAAAACCTGAAACTGAACTCCAGATACGACAAAAAAATCTCAAGATATGTAAACATCAAACAGCCTAATGTAGTTGGCAAGTATAATCGTTTTATGGAAGGCGTAGACCTTATCGACAGCATTATGGGCATATATCAGATTCCAATACAAAGCAAATATTGGCACATGCACATGTTCTATCATTACTTGGACCTCACAATGGCCAACACATGGCTGCTTTATAAAAAAGTGTACAAATACAAAAATATTTCTCAAAAGACCATCATGGCTTCAGCAAATTTCCGTCTGCAAGCTGCAGAGACACTATGCAAAATGTGGAATGAATCTAGTTTTTCGACACTGCAATCTCTACAATGTGAGATCTTAGCAAAGAAACAGAAAACATGCTCAGCATGTTACTCCACAGGCTGTTCATCAAGACCAGATTGGACACTGGCCTCAATGTACTGATAAAAAATCCATTGCAAATTTCCAAAATGCTTGAGATTTACTCACACTGTATGTGAGAAGTGTGGCGTGGCTCTATGCTACACAGAAAATAAAAACTGCTTCAGGAATTTCCACCTTTCATAAACCATCATGCATAATTAGAATTTCTTTAAAATTATTGCTTAGTGTTGCCTGTAAGCTTCACTCCCAATTTTGTATTTTTTGCTTTGAAATAAAAACAAAAAAATTTTTTAATACGTGTTTACTATTTTCTTAAACCCTGCCTAAATCTGTAACAATAATTAATATATATGTTTTTGAGTTATAGAAGGTTAACAAAATAATTATAAACTTATATACATCCTTTTTCTTAATATTGTTTAAATTTGTTGAAAGATCAAGTTGCGAGTTGCTATTGCATATATGAACAATTTCATATTGATCATGTATACTATTAAGTTTTACACGTTTTAATAACAAGTGAAAGAGTGAAAATTCATTAGTCAACATTTATTTGAGGTTGACCAAAGTGAAATACAATTAACCCCAACATGTGAGATGTTGCTTGTGTCCAGGTCAATCATACTGTTTACATTCTCCATTCATATGTCATATGTGAAGACACTACTTATCCAAACTGCAAATATGTTTGTTTGTTTTGTATTGGTTTTTTGGCACAAAAGCCATATAGGCTAAGCTAAGCCAAAGCAAATGGTGAAAAATTTTCATATTAACAAAATTAAATAAACAAGTAAATAAATAAATAAATAACAAAAAATATATAAAATACTTTAATTAAAACTGTATAATAAATACATATAATAAAATACAAACAAATCTCTTAATACCTATTAATGACATAAGAAATATATCACAATATTGAATAAATATATAAACAACAAAAAATAAATACAATATAAATAGACAAAAAAAGGTAAAAAAATTTGCAAATTAAATAAGTGATCAAATCTCTCTATACATATTGACTTTCAGAAAGTCCNTTATACCTATGCATCTGATCTCGACATTGAGGTAAGATTCAACAAGTCCGACGTCATTGTCGCTGCACCCCACCTAGAACATCTAAAATGGCTAGAAGCCGTAGCTATCTACAAGGCTAACCATGTGAAAACCTGTATCAACCATATTAAGTCTTTCTGTATCATGGCAGGCCCTTATAAACAATAACCTTTAAATATCTCCATCTATGCACAAGAGCGCATGCCCATCTCAACGAGTTTCGTTATGCGAGCATTCGGTTTTGTTTTAAATCTCCACAATTCTATCTTTTTATTATTTTTTCTGAAGCATTCCATTGGATTTTTTGCCTGAGGAAGAACTATCTTAGAAAATTTGAAAACGTTTGTCAAGAAATGTTTTTCACCAAACAGGTTCTGTATTTAGTGTTGATTTCTCCCAGTGTTAAGGTGATGCTGAGTTTCTTATAAAAATATTGTTTATTATTCACAGAATGCACCAGTAACAGGTACCAGACAAGATGTTGAGTTACGTAAAAATAAGCAAATAAGTGAAAAAAATGAGAAAATTCAAACAAAATTTATAAACATTATTTCAAATTTGTTAAAAATTAATTTTAAGATATTAAATAAACTTACCTCTTCATCACTATTATCAAATACTGATGATTTCTCTATAGTTCTTTTTACTTTGTTTGGTATTATTAAACCATACCTAAAAAATATAGAAAATTTTAAAAAATTAATTTCTATAGTAATAAATTAAACATATACATAAATTTGTTTTCAGCATACATATATTGATGGCTCAATACAACATGCACCTGCATACAACATTGACAGTCCTTAAACACAAATTTCCCAGCCTCCTCATATTTTGTTGCATTCATTTCATCTCATTGTATGCTACTGAATTAAATTAACAACACAGTTCAAAATCAATTAACTCAATTTGCAATATTTTGTTGCCCATGTCTAAACTTTGTATATATCACTGTGGTTTGGTCATGAAATTGATGACCACATCAAGACATCCAGCTTAACACTTGAATGCCTTGATATGGAAAGAGAACAAAATAAATGGTAGAAGGTGTATGGGTGCGTTCTTTTATTCTTCCACATTAGTCTGTGTAGGTGGAACCATTTAAAAATTCCTGTAAAACACATTCCTGTATTCTCGCCAGTGTGCACCATCTGACAGAAAAATAGTAGTTTAAGGTGGAAAGCAATGTTGCAATTTCCATGGCTCAGACAGTTTTGTTTCAGTGTCCATTATGTGGTTTTATGAATGAAAATTTAGAAGTTGTCAAAGTGCCTGTTAGTACACACAGTGATATAAATGTCATCTCAAATTATTTTCAAACGGTAACATGCATTCTAATTTTTCCATGGCTATTTTGAATGATCTGTTAGCAAGACAATTCATTTGATGGCTAAATTTTACAATTAAGACCCTTCTTTTAAGTTTTGTCTCTAAAAACCCATATTAAAATTATAGATTCTTCTATCACAATATCATCTGTAAGTATACATGCTGCCATCTTTTTCTTTCTTTCAACATCATTCCCAAATGCCTTCAAACAGCAGCAGGGTGAAGGTGTGGAGCAACCACTATTAACAAATACACCCTGAGTTGAGTAATCAGTAAACTGATCAGCAGTGTATATATGACATAAGTTGTCCATATATCTTTCTGCCCTATCCAAACAATTTGACTACATAAAGTGGCTTTGGAGTCCAAAAAATTTTTTGTCACTATAATTTTTATAATAAAATTTTTTGGTCTCCAAGGATCACATTATATCAAGTCATCAGTGTATTTATTTAAGATAATTCTTCTTATCAAATTATCATTAATCCATGATGATCATTAGTTTAAAAGAAAACTTTACACTAGAACAGCTAAGGAATCCACTTTCTTATTCAGATTTAAATTTTTTCAGAACATAATACTTTTCGTTTGGGATTTCTGATGATAAGATTTAGCATTGATGAAGCTTCGTACAGCTTTTTGAACATTTGAAAGTTTAAGCATACATTTAAGCATTATATTATGTGATAAAACACTTCAAAAATTAAACTGGTAAGATGGACTAAAGTAGTATCGCATCTCAAAACAAAAAGGTTGTAGTTACTACACAAATTGAAGTAAAAATAAACTACAAAATACAAATAGAATGTAAAACATTATAAAAGTAACAAATATAAAAATGAAAAGCACAACAGCCATCTTTCTTATTTTTCACAGAATTAATTATCCAAATCCATAGTTCAAGACAATGATCTACATGTTACAAACACACCCTGAGTTGAGTACAAATTTGAAAAAATTGTAGATCTATAAATTCCCAAACAAGTATAGTGCTTCTGTTGGTGATCGATTCCTCTGTGAAGGCTGTGGAAGTTTGGAAGTTGAAATCTTTATGATTCTTTATGCTTATAAGTCTAATCTGTAATGTATGGTATGTTCTACTGATGTAATAAAAAGCTTGAAATGTTGTCATGATATAATGCTTAAACAGTTGTTTGAATTTTCGAATGCTCAAAAAGCTTTAGTATGTGTTATTGACATTTTTTGACATATTCCATTTTTTTTTCTTTGTGAATTCTGGAGATGGAATTAACAGGGGTGCACAACCTGCGGCTTGCGGGCCACATACGGCCCCCTATCAATGTTTATGCGGCCCGTGGACGATACAGGCCAAATCCCTTCTTTCGAAGTTTCTAAGTGTAGAACTTTTTCCCTTTCACCAAGTCATTAGCACCCAACTGTTTTATGACTTTTCCTGAGGTGAGAAATGGGGGATTGTTCTATAAATAAGTCTATTTCTAGCTAACACTTTCTGGTTTAGATATGGAATATTTTAAAATGATGTTAGAACCTCATTTCCGATGTTATCGGAAAGTTTCTATTTTGNTGATAAACCTAGAGGCTTTTCAATTTCAAGAAAAATTTAAACAATTATATCAAGTAAATGAATTTAAATTAATGAAGAAAAGTCATTAAGCACTTCACTTTATCTCAATTAAAAAACATTAAAATAAAAAAAACAATAAATATTTAAAAAATTTTTAAAACAAAATTAAATAACCAACACTAATATATTTATATATATCCTATCCATTATATAAAAACTGAATTAATATACAGTATTTCATTAAAATATTGAATTGTGTCTATTCTAAGTGATCAAAACAATGATATTATCTTCATGTGATATTTTTTTGATAAAATTATGTTATTTAGTAAAAAAGAAAAAGTTTTATTTATTTTTGAAATGGAAATTAAAATGATTTTTACAGTTTTTATTTTCTTAGTCTTTCTTGCACTCAAAAACATTTTAACTTATTTAAATAACAGGAGTAGAATAAATCTGTTATTCAAGTTTTATGATTTTTCTTTACTTTCATTTTACTATTATGATAATATTTTAAGCACTGTCAAAATTTTAAATTGTAAAAACTTACCTTCTTTTTTGCTTTACTTTTCCAACTGTCTACTTTTTGTTCAGGATCTAAGGACTATTTTAAAAATACAACATAAGAAAAAATTAATAACACAAGAAATGAATCTTAAAATCGATAACAACTAAACAAATTTATTTATTCCAGTAGTTATAAAACTATTTTAACAATTAGAAATGAATATTATAAAATTTACTATAAATTTACTTATTGTTTTCAAATATAAATACATAATACATAATATATCATTTGTTAAAAGTTTCTGAACAGTTTTAATAAAAGATTTTTCATATACAGTGGGTGATCGGTTAATGAACACTTTTGCAAAAGATTTTTATGTTCAAACAACAAACACCTACTTAAATAACAAACACCCCACAGAACAAACACAAAAAGAAGCAATGTAAAATAATGAATACCGATTGGTCTTTCCTTGTCTTTGGGCAACAATTCGAAACTTTTCCGAGTATGAGAAATGTCGACATCAACACTCAAGCCGATATATACCGATCAGATAGTATTCCTCCAAACTTTGAAACTCTCCCTTCTAATTTCCAGCCTTTTATTTTTCTGACAAAACAATTCTTTTATGTATTCGTAAAACTGTCGGGTAGGCACTAGTTAAGTTTGTGTCTGTTTTTCAGTTCGAAAGGTGAGAGTATAATAGCAGAGGTAGAGAGTGTGCAGTATGGCGTGAACAGGTCTACAGTAGGCCGCAGTTCAATCTTATTTTAAAAAATACTGTATAATCGAGAAGACTCAAGCAGCTAAAGAAATAAGAAAAATCACATCTGAAAAATGAAGAACATTGAAGAGTTCATAATGGAACCTGAAACGGATCTAATGACAGAAGAACACCAATAAAACTCAACGAGATATGTTTTCTTCTGAAAAACAGGATTAATGCCGATATCTGTTATTAAAGATCCTCTGAAGAAGTGGGAGGATGTCAGAACAACAATCTTAGAATGGCATCCAAACCAGGTTGAGGCTTGGGGATTTCTACAATTGCAATGCTATTAATTACTTACAAAAAATCCTGAAGAAGAGAGAAAAGCAATCGACATTAGACAGATTCTTTAACCCTTTCGAACAAAAAAAAAACATGACTAATAAAAATGCATGACTGTGTATGTATGGATTTTTATTATTACATATAAATAAACGTAGTAACAAAGTATATATTTTTTATTTTTGGGGTCTCCAGAACAAATTAATTAAATTTCCATTAAAACCTATGGTAAATCAATAATCGGTTAACAAACAAATTCTTGGAGTGAATTATGTTCGTTAACCTATCACCCACTGTATGNTGACGATCTGACTCACAAATTCTGAGAAATGGTGGAGACGCCCACACAGGGGTCGAACGAATTAAGACCTGCCTGGCCACATGTGCGTAATAGTCTTCTGTCTCCGCCTCTTTACTCTTTGGTCAGAGTGGATACAGAACAAAGCACGTGGTAGTCTAGCTTGCCTTATCTCAAACATGATTTGTTGCGGGCCTCAGAATTTTCAGCACAATGAGACATTGTTTTGCAGAGTGAACAGTATGGTGCCAGGCATTAAACGCAAGGTCAATCGCGAGAATCATCAGTTTCAAGAAGTGGAAGTGTGGACTAACAAGTACTGTTTTGTGCAACAGAACAACAGCATTATTTGCCTTTTGTGCAATGGAACAATAGCAGTGCCAAAAGAATTCAACCTGAAGCGACATCATGAAAGCCAACACAAGGATTTCCTTCTGCAAGGTACGGAACGCAAACGAAAAATGGAACGCAAACGGAAAATTGAATCGTTACAACGATCACTAATCAGCCAACAAAATGTGTTCAAGAAACAATCTGGAGAATTGGAGAATGCGGCTGTTGAAGCCAGCCTAGAAATATCTGCTTTAATAGCCAAGAATGGGAAACCTTTCACAGATGGTGATATGATAAAAAAGTGTCTTATCATTGCAAGTGAGATGTGTCCTGAGAAGACAGTGTTTTCAAACAATCAGTCTTAACCACATGACGATACAACAAAGAATCTCGCAAATTGCATCAGACATTTCTGGCCAACTTAATATTTTAGTTGCAAACTGTGCTTATTTTTCTTTGGCTGTGGAAGAATCCACTGACATATCATCAACAGCACAAGTGATTGTGTTTATTAGAAGTGTTTCACTAGATTTTATTGTGAATGAAGAATTTCTTGGCATGGCATCACTTTCTGGACATACAACTGGTGCTGACTTATTTACTAGTTTATTGAGCGTTTGCAACAAATCAGCACTGGACTTTGACAAGCTATCCAGCATTGCCACTGATGGAGCACCATCTATGGTTGGATGTGAGAATGGCATGGTCACCTTGCTGAAAAACCACCTTGGGGACAGGCAAAAGGAGTTAGTCCAGTATCATTGCATAATTCACCAACAGCAACTTTGTGCAAAGAAGCTGGGATTTGAACGTCTGCTGAAAGATGTATATGATACTGTGAACTTAATCCGCCGTCATGGACTCAACCATCGACTCTTCACATCATTTCTTGAAGAAATAGATGCTGATTATGCTGACCTGCCCACGTATACTGAAGTTCGTTGGCTGAGCAAGGCAACAGTCCTCAAGAGATTTGTGGAGCTATTGGGGCCTATTATCACTTTCCTCAAAGAACGGGGGAACACTACAAGGAATTTGGAGGGACAAAGATGGCAGTGTGATTTAGCTTTCCTTGCTGACATTACTGCTTATCTAAACGACCTTAATTTGAGATTGCAGGGAAAGATGCAACTTGTTTCTCAGTTGACAAGTAACATCAATGCATTTATGACCAAACTATCACTTTTCAAGTCCCACATGCAATCAGAGAACTTTACACACTTTCCACATTGCAAGGCCATGAAAGAGAAATACCCACATATGAAGATGGATTACTCTGACCAAGTTAACACCCTCCTTACATCATTCAATGAGAGGTTTGGTGAATTCCAGAAATACAAGATCTACCTGCAACTTTTTTCAACTCCATTTGATGTGAAAGTGGAAGATGCCCCTCCAGATGTCCAACTTGAGTTGATAGACATCCAGTGCAGTGATGAATTGAAATCACAGTTCAAAAATTCTAATCTCCTCACATTCTACAAAGAACTGCCAGATACATCATTTCCAAAACTGAAAGACAATGCTCGATTTTGTGCAAGCATGTTTGGCAGTACCTATGTATGCGAACAAGCGTTTTCGCTTATGAATTTAAACAAGTGCAAAACACGGAACAGGTTAACCAACGAGAATTTGGAAAATCTGCTGGTTGTTTCAACATCTGCCATTACACCAGACATCAAGAAGATTGCCGCCAGCATCCAATCTCAGCCATCGCATTAATCACTTGGAGGTCCGGCCCCCAGTCAGTAAACTTAATCCTAATTTGGCCCTTCTTCAGAAAAGGTTGTGCATCCCTGGAATTAATGACCCAAAAACATGCTTAAATCTGAATTTAAAAAAAGATTCCTTAACTGTTCTAGCATTTCACAGAGTCATCTAGTTTACGTAAGTGTATAATTATTTTAATTGTAAATAAAGATTAAAAAAAGTAATTACTATTGAAATAATAACAGTGTTAGTATTATTGACACCAAATCATTTTCCATAGTATGGAAATGTTATTCAATAAAAAGAATTAATTCTAATCTAGGTTAAACCTGTATGTCTCAAACATATTCATCTTAAAAACATCTTTAGAGAGGTTGTGGCCGACGTTTTCAATACGAAAACGTGTACCTCAGATGTTCAGCACTGCCTTCCTGTAAGCCTAAAAGTTTGACGATGGCATTTGGAACGTCGAGCACAATTTCACTGACGTTCCGAATGCCATTGTCAAACGTCTAGGCTTACAGGAAGGTGGCGCTGAACTTCTGACGTACACGTTTTCGCATTGAAAACGTCAGCCGCAACCTCTCTTTTATCTCAAAATTTATTTTTCCCTTGCATTTTCAGCCTAAATTCAGTATATTTCCATGTTTATCTCAAATAATTTCCTCTAAAACCTCTACATCTCAAATTATGGACTGTTAATTATCAATTCAAAGCTCAGCAACTACATTTCAATAGCATAAATTACACTTGAAAAACATCTTTTGCAATACAATATATACTGTAGTTGCAACTAACACTGTTGTTTTCTGATTGACTACAAGTTTGGCTTGTGTCTTATTGGTCGAAGAAAGTCAGGCATCAGAAACTATTGACAAACTATTTCTGTTAATGTGTCAAAAATATTTTATTGGGCTGCAATTTGAAAAAATTGTAGATCTGTAAATTCCCACTGTCAACCATCTGTCTGTCCAACTACCTGTATTTTCTTAATCTTGAAAATGAAGTTAGATAGGTGAAAGATGCAACCATATACAGAAATCTTTGAAGCAAGAGGTCCTGAATAACTATATGTGAACTTCTGATACAAATCAGAAGTCATGTTATTTCAATTCAAAACTTTTCCCCTGAAAGCAGTTAACAGATCACTGGCATGACAGGAAAAGTATGATGTACAAAGGCAAGACACTACAGTACTAATTTGAGATGGAGAGTATATATTTTAATCACATACTCCACACTGATTATGGTGTGCAAATAAACAAAACAAACATTTTCGAACTCCACCTGAGTTCTTCATCATGCTTTGTAATGTTTACCCAATGGAGTTCATAAAAGCTTTTGGAATAAAAATTTGAACAAGCATTTAAATATAAATTCGAAAAATTAGAAACCACGTCGCACCTTCGCAATCAATTGCCCTACCGGGACTCAACAAATGGCTAAATTGTGTTATCAATCAACTCTTGCCATTGACAAACCATTTCCTCTTTATAATTTATGCACGTTGATGTAAAATTGGATTTAACTATCTGCACGACCTCCAACCATCTGAGGTGTACCGTGGGGGCAAAACAAGGTTTATGTGCATACCGTAATCAGTTCAAAGTACATGATTAACTATATCCCAGTGTGGTGAGTGGTCGTATACATTTTAAATTAAATAAATTTAAAATATTGTGAAGTTGCTGAATTAGAAATCAACAAATGTCAGGATTTATCAAATATGGGGTGAATAGTAGTGGTTTGGAAAGATTTGATCACAAAATTAATTTTTTGAGTAAATTAGAAATAATTTTTAAAATTAAATTAAGATTGCAAATAAAAATTTGTCAAATGGAATTATTTCAGATCACAAAATTAATTTTTCGATCACAAATCTTAATTAAATTAATTTTATTTTAACAATGAGGCAAAGTCTCTGTATTAATTTAATTATTAAATGTTTTAATATCCAAGAGAATTAATACACGATAATTGTATGAAATAATATAACGCCGAAATGAAATTTTTTTATTTTTACATGAATAGATTAAATAAGTTTATTTTATTTAAGCTTTTCCAGTTTTTTCATTCAGTTTATCTAAAGCAAGATATATTTCTGCACGTAATAATTTTAAAATTAATTTTTTAGGATATAAATTATTTTCAGATAAAAAATTTATATCCTAAAAAATTAATTTTAAAATTATTACGTGCAGAAATATATCTTGCTTTAGATAAACTGAATGAAAAAACTGGAAAAGCTTAAATAAAATAAACTTATTTAATCTATTCATGTAAAAATAAAAAAATTTCATTTCGGCGTTATATTATTTCATACAATTATCGTGTATTAATTCTCTTGGATATTAAAACATTTAATAATTAAATTAATACAGAGACTTTGCCTCATTGTTAAAATAAAATTAATTTAATTAAGATTTGTGATCGAAAAATTAATTTTGTGATCTGAAATAATTCCATTTGACAAATTTTTATTTGCAATCTTAATTTAATTTTAAAAATTATTTCTAATTTACTCAAAAAATTAATTTTGTGATCAAATCTTTCCAAACCACTACTATTCACCCCATATTTGATAAATCCTGACATTTGTTGATTTCTAATTCAGCAACTTCACAATATTTTAAATTTATTTAATTTAAAATGTATACGACCACTCACCACACTGGGATATAGTTAATCATGTACTTTGAACTGATTACGGTATGCANACATGTATGTACTGTACTTGCTTGCTATTTATTATTATATTAATAAAATACTGTACCTCCAATCAAATCTATTACTGTTTACTATGTAGGAATGTCTATCTCAAAACCTGTCTCAAGGTTTTTTCTTGTTTCCTTCAGATTTGAGATAGACAAGTTCAACTGTATTTCCATTATATTATTAATACTAATAATAATATCTGCTTTCATTTATAACACATTTTATGTTCTAAACACAATCAGTATAGTCCTTTTCTAATCAAGATGCATATTTTAACAAAATAAATACTAATAATTACAAAATATTTTCCCACTCTTTTGAGCTTTTTCTTCTTTTAAAGATTCCTATAAGCTTGTTTTTTTGTTTACATTTCAAAAAGTATAAAAATATTAGAAAACACTGTCTTTTATTTCTGTAACCTAAAACTGGTTGCTAGGATTCATGCAAACAAATAAGCTTCTGAACACCGTATTTACCCGCATACAAGACAAGGTTTTTATTCATTTTTCACTGCTTCAAAAACTTAGGTCATCCTATATGCACAAGCGAAGGATTCTTTGCATTTTTGCAATAATTTTTGTGAACCATGTATTTGCATTTTTTACCAGATGCTCACCCTCTGACCCTCTGGTGTTTAAAAACAAAAGTATTTTATCTGGGTCGTTTGAATCATTCTTGTGTATTGTCAGGAGTAAAGATGAATAGCAATAGGAAAAGCAAAGCTTTTGAATTGAATTCCAAATTGAAATTCCAATATCACACAGAAGTCCAATATAAGTTTTAACCCATTCCCACATGAAAACAGATGGTTATTTGAAAATCAGAATTCGGAAAAACTGATAAGTGTAATTGATGGATTTGACTGTTAAGAATTGGCAAAAAAGGTTCCCAATTGTCCAACTTTATATGAACAAATTATGTCATCGATTTTACAAGATTTTTCCTTAAAGTTTAAAATGTCAGTAATTTTTGCTGGACAATGTGTGCATTTACATGCATTTGATATTTTATTTGTGATTAAATTAAATAAAATAAAAATTGTATCAATATTAATAAATCTAATTTTCTTTATTTTAATCTTTAAAGTCACACCTTGTCCCATTCTATATGTGAGATCGTCTTACACACAAGTAAATATGGCATATAAAACCTTCTGGTTTCCAATATATATAAAAATTTGGTTCAACTATTTTTTAAACTAAACTATTGAAATTATTAATTGAAAATACTGAAATTACCAAAAAATACATTAAAACACTATCAGTATATTTTGATGCATTTTAAATAATGCTAAGTAAGGAAATTGATTATACATATATATAAAGTCAAATATCCACTGGATTACATCGGGCTTCTTTTCTGAAATTAAATAATTGTGGAAAAGTAGCCTGATTTAATTCATTGAATGTTTGGCTTTACAAATTTAAAAATTTTGTGAGGTTTGTTTATATAATATGATGTATTTGAAAAAATCAACATACATTATATTAATAAAACCATTTAAATTGACAAATAAAAAATTTTCAAATACTCGTTACATTAGCGAGGTTGAGGCCAAAGTTTTAAACACGAAAACGTGTACATCAGACGTTCAGCACCGCTTTCCTGTAAGCCTAGAAATTTGACAATAATGTTTGAAAAGTCAATGGAACCATGCTCGACATTCCAAATGCCATTCTCAAACTTCTAGGCTTACAGGAAAGTGGCACTGAACGTCCAATGTACATGTTTTCTCGTTTGAAACTTTGGCCTCAACCTCGCTATTATGTATAATAATAATTTTTAGATGTTGACACACATACCAATAACACAAAACCTTAATGTAACACTTGTTTGGGTAGCTATGCCTTGACTTTAGTCCAAAATAGCACTTGGCACCAGTATCAGCTGAGCATGACATTTGCAACACATAATTTATTTATATAGTTTCTGTTCTGAGTGAATGGGATAATTATCATTATTTTACTTCTTAAATGTTTCTTTTTTTAAATATTTGTTAAATATAGGACACTTTCCTGTTACCGCATTATTGACAGCAATTTGCTAAATTTCAGATATACTCGCTAGTACTTTCAACAGTTTACAACCATCATCTTCTGGCGAAATCGAATACTTTTATTTTCAAGTTGACAGCTTTTAACGGACTTTTCAAATTATGCAATGCACGTGATTGGAATTTAGAACAAAGCAATAAAATTGAATAAATAAATATTTTAAAGAAACATGCTGTAACAAGATGAACTCCCCAAAAATATAAAGAAAGAGTAATGGTGCCGTGCATTGTAATGGAATAAAATCAGAACACAAAATTATACTTGGATTGTTTAAATTAAGTTATCCATAACTGTGGTATCTCCAATGTCAACGCATTTTACAAATGGAATTTTATAAACCCCTGATTTTTCATTCAATGTGAGAGTGTCTCTATCGTTGCACAATGCTCTTCGTAGTAATGGTTGAAAAGTTATAGGTAATATAAAACCATGCTTCCTGAATATGCGTGTTATTTTTAGTGAGATGGTGCCCAAGTACGATATTGGAGGGTTTATTATCTTTAGGTTTTCTTTGTTGCAGAGGAAAGATTTTGGATATAATTTGTTTGCAACCCGGTTGTAGAGATATCGATATTTGGAGTTAGAATATCCGGCATTCCATTAAAGCATACAATATCAGGGGAGGAAATTATCTATATTGGAGCTACCACCAGAATGATATGGTCCCACATCTTCGAACATCAAGAGGACATTAGAAATAATAGGCCAGCTACAGAATTAGCGAAAAAGGTTCTAGACCAGGATTACCTTCCACTTTGGAACCACATTAAATTACTTAAGCATTGCAATGATCGTAGGCAAATATTTATATGGGAGAACCTTTACATATCTGCTGCTTTGCCGTGCAATGCGCCGACATTGGAAATACAACAGCTATGGATAACTTTATTTAAACAATCCAAGTATAATTTTGTGTTCTGATTTTATTCCATTACCATGCACGGCACCATTACTCTTTCTTTATATTTTTGGGGAGTTCATCTTGTTACAGCACGTTTCATTAAAATATTTATTTATTCAATTTTATTGCTTTGTTCTATATTCCAACCACATGCATTATGTAATTTGAAAAGTCCATTAAGAGTTGTCAACTCTAAAAAAAAAATATTCGATTTCACCTGAAGATGACGGTTGTAAACCGTTGAAAGTACTAGCGAGTATATCTGAAATTTAGCAAATCGCTGTCAATAACGCCATAACATGGAAGTGTCCTATATTTAATTTCTAAACGCTGGCATGAAGTGAACTATATTTTCATTCATAAATATTTATATTGGGTGTATCTACGTTGCAACCATATAAGTAAGGTTGCATTCATAATGCTGAGACAATGATCACATATACTAAACGATGACAACGGTTTGTCTCTCATCATTTTCGTTCATCACCAAAGCATTCACATTCTTCATTAGTTTTTGTCTTAGAGCACATGCAATGTACATTAGGCTTAGCATTATTCCATGGCTTTCTATGCTGTTAGACCGAACTTGTCTCTGTTTTAAAATTGGATATGCAGAGTGAAATGTTAATTCTTTGATTTTGACAAAGGAATTTATTACTTTTGTTAAGGAAAATATCAAAACATCAATGGTAGTCATAATGATTCGTATTGAAAGAAAAACAAAGTGATTTCCATGCTTTGATCCAGGCATTATGATTAAAAGATAAAGGATTTTTAAAACTATTTTTGTATACTTTAGACCAGTGGTGTCAAACTGGTGGTCCCCAATGCAAGTTTTCATTGTGACCATGGGCCACACAATGCTCTGAAATTAGCTAAAAAGGCTTACAGATCAAGATTAACTGATAAACATCTATCTGCCATAATGAAGAATGTTCTTAGTTTTTGAATCCAGATATTGGAAAACTAGGAGGAGGAAGACAGCACTGGCAAGTTTCTGGTGATAACAATTAACTTTAGTTTTATGAATATCTACATTAAATAAAATAAATATTTAAATAAAAGCAATACTATAGCAATTATATATTGTTGAGTTGAATTCACTGAACTAAATAATGTGTTTTAATTTCCCTATCTATATTCCTGCATTCTCACTTCAAATTATAAGTACATAAAATAAAATAAATGTTTAAATAAAAGCAATACTATAGCAATTATATATTGTTGAGTTGAATTCACTGAACAAAATAATGTGTTTTAATTTCCCTATCTATATTCCTGCATTCTCACTTCAAATTATAATTTCCACAAATAAAAAAAATTTATTAAAATTTGCTGGAAACTGCATACATCAACAACAACAAAATGCTTTGAATTGAGTTAAAAATTTAAAAAAATGAACTTAGATCAAACATCTATCTTAAAAGGTAATTTTCACTTTTTAAATAAAACATAATACAAACTATTATTGTAAACCTTTATAATAAGATTTTAAAAAGCAAAGATGGTCAATACTCTGATCACTCAATCTGATTCTTATTTTAGTAATAAAAACTCCTGCTTCCGATCCCTGGAAATTCCGGGATGAGATAGTAAAATAAAATTTTATATGAATAAAAAAGATCATACAGGAATATCATAAATTTGAATAATTTAATTTATTTTCTAGTAAATAACTAAAAGTGTAGGGCCAGTCTCACCCATACAGACACATGAGGCTCAATTAATTTATGTTCTCCTACATTACAAGATGAAAGTAAAATAAAGCGTTTCATTGGGAGTTTTAATGATTACAAAAAAAAAAATACTATTTTTATTTCTAAAGATGAAATAAAAAATAAACTAAAGTGCGATGAGTGATATTTACTTTCAGCAAGTCTCTGCTGTTCAATGATGCGCAAACACAATACATAGATATTACATGAACTAACAAGTAGAGACATGTAAAACATAGGTAATAATAAGCAGCAAAAAACCTCAAAATTTCTCTCTTAGGTAAGTCTGCAAGATGCAACTTTTCGTATAATAAATAAAAGTAAGAAAACCTGACATGGTAAATTATTATTGAAATGCGAGATTATCCGGATTTTTCTCGTAGGAAATAAACGGCGAGAATCCCGGGAAAACGAAATCCCGAAAAAAGAAACCCTAGTCACTACTTATTGATTAACAGTAGTTCTTCAACAAAATAAAAAAAAACGTCTATAAAAATGCAGTTAATCTAACGGAAACAAAACGAACCTAACCGAAGCGCCGCCATTTTGACACCGACATAACAATAACCGAGATGATTGATACTATGAAAACCAGTTTATTTGATTATTAATATTCTGCTTAATGCTCACTGTCACGTACTGAAGTATAAAGATAACTGATTTCGTATAAGACGCATAAATCTTTATTAAAAAAGTGATTTTTTAAACTTAGCTAAGTGAATTAAGATATTAAACTTACCGCTTCTTTGCCTCCATCTTTGTCTTACAATGTAGAAACGTTCTATTCTATTCTATTCGTCTTCTCCCCTTTGTTCATATCAGCGTTGCCAGATGTTTTTGCCCATGTAGCCAAATAATTTTTAAAAAGTAGCCCAAAAGTAGCCAAGTGCTCAAGCAGTTAGCTACTTTTGTACCAGGTGTTGTTTTACCTAGTACTTTTGTACTAATCTAATACCTTTTTACTTGTCCCAGTACCAAGACACCCAACACCATTTTCCTAGTACCATTCATGAAATCCTAATACCTTTCCTTTCAAAACATTCATTTTTATTCTATATTTCTGTATTTTTTACTTTGGCAGTAAATACATGTTTTTATTGCTTCCTCATTCAAATGCAGCAGTTGAACGTATTTTTTTGCAATTAAATTTAATGAAAACTAAACTACAAAATCGAGTTCTAATAGCGAGGTTGAGGCCGAAGTTTTAAACGCGAAAACGTGTACGTCGGTCCAGGGCCCAATGTAGCGGTAACTGAAATCATTTTATTTAAATTTTAATAAAAGCATATACAGTGAAAACTGCTTAGGCGACCATCTGCAAATATATCTGGTCTAAACTATTGTTCAACAACGTTTTCACCCTCCTAATATAAAGAATTAGTCTAAACTCTCGTTCGAACCCACTTCGGGCACTTCTCCCACCCTTGAAATTAGGTGCAGGTGTTAATGAATTAGTCTAGCAACAAAGGAAATTCATTTCAGTTTGTTTGAAATTGTCGAAAAACGAAAGAAATGCAAAGTGCTGTCGTTAGAAGATCGTGTTAAAGTTATCACAACAGCAATTAGCGGCGAAGTTTAACTGTGGGAAAAGGAAATTGATTTTACCGTGGACCTACAGTACTCTACTTGAGGGTATAAAATATTGTACAGGATACAATTAATCGGCTGATCTCATCGTTTGATAAAATTTATTTTTATTTACTTATTTATTTATTTATTTTGAAGCTCCTATACAGTACATGTGCGATAAATAGTTTCTGTATCAACCTACCTTACTTCCAGGATAGTTTTAGAAAAATAATATCCAAGTAATTTTCGCATTCAAAATATTCAAAAAAACAATAAATGCATTAATGCAAAAATCAGTTTTACAGGCAACCTTCCTTTTTCGATTCTGCAATGACAATCGCGGATGTAATGAAATCGTATAATGAGAAAAAATAATAAAATCGTTTTATTATTAATTAATAATTTTTCTTATTGTCCTTACGAAAATATTAAAAAAATACAGTATTTTTAAAATTAAAATAAGATTAAACTAACGAATACCAAAACCAAAGTGATGTAGGGATACGACGATCTTGTATATCGATGACGTAATACACGCTACAGAGGAGCAAGCGAAAACAACCGAGTTGAATTAATTAAGTCAGAAAAAAGAGAGTGAGCATTATAATCTAGAAAACGAGACTATTGTATTAATCTTTAAAATATTGGTATTAAATCAGATAAGAATAAAATACAATACCAATATATCTCTATCGTTGAAAAATTCGCTTATTTTTGCTTGCCTCGAGTTTTGCTTAGTAGAAATGGTTAAAAAGTGCGCAAAATACGTACGGAAATACGCTATTACAGCACCACCTGTATTGGACGACCACCTGCCTAAAAGACCACTTTTTGAAAGAACCGTGGATGGTCGCCATAAACAGGTTTTACTGTATTTAGAAAAAAACATATAACATAACATTGATAATCAAGCAGTACAAAACAGTAGAAATGAATTAAGAAATATCTGTACCTAGCCACAAACTCTTAACCATATAATTTTTTACATGCATCTTTAAATGCTATTACAAATGTATTATTGCACAAACAATCAAAATGCCATTATTTTGAAAATAAAACAAGGTAACATAACTCCGCTAAATCATTAAAAACTTTTTTCTTACTTTCAGTTCTGCAAACTTTTTTATTGCATCTTTTAAATTTCTTGATCAGCAATTTCATGCTCAATTGCCAACATGGCCAAACCATTAAGACGATTTTGTGTAGTAGCAGAATGTAAAAAGTTCTTAATTAATTTTAACTTAGAGAAACTCCTTTCGCCACTTGCTACAGTTATTGGTATCCTTAGCAATATTCTTAAAGCAATAGTAAGATTTGGGGAAAAATTTAACTTTGTAATTAAGCTCAGTATATTGTTTAGGCTTTCTTTTTTGCCCAAAAGCACAGATACTGCTGAAATTTCCTCTGCTAATTCTATCCCATTTATGTCAACAAAATCACCAACAGTTAAAATGTGTTCTAAATTCTTACAGTGTTTTAGTAGCATTTCTTTGGACATGATATTTAAATCGTATATTTTATATAATAATTGAAAATAGTTGCTATAATTACTAAGTTGTTCAAATCTAGCATCTAGTGAATTTAGTGCTTAATCGATTGTAAAATAAAAAAATCTATTTTATATTTTTGTTTTGGATCTTTGATGGGTTCATCTCGTGCTTCGTATAAGAAGTTCCTTTTTCTTCTAATGTGGTGTCGTGTTATTGTTGATCCAAAATTAGGCTCCACATCAATTTCAGTAGCAAGTTCTTTTGCATCAAAAATAGTTTCATCGAAGAACGAATCTGATCGAAGATTCTTAAAAAATATTTTGCAGTTTTGTAAAAGATCAAGTGCAAATTATTAATTTCTTGGTTTTTGTAAATGCTTAGTGAGGCGTCGTATACATCTCCCAAATAAAATCTCAAAGGCTTTAAGATCTCTATCCTACTCTCCCATCTAGTGTCACTCAATAATTTCAAAGTTAAACGTTGAACATGTTTTAAAAGTATTGCCCATCGAAAAGCAGATGCCAAAAAAAATAAATATATTTTTTGAACCACGTTAAAGAAATTAGCGGCTTCCAAGGATGCTTTTACCACATCATTAACAACATGATTGAGAGAGTGGCTACTAATTCGGTACACAGAATGCTCGCAAATTATATTGTTTAATTCTAGATTGCACTCCTGCTTTATCGCCCCTCATATTGGACCCATTGTCGTATCCCTGCTCTCTGATATCCTGCAAATTTAAACCCGAGTCATTAAGTTCTCCAATTATAATATCAGACATTTGTTTTCCTGTGGATCTTTCAACTGGTAAGAAGCCTAAAAAGCTTTCATTAATTTTAATTTCAAAATCAGCGCCAAAGTTATTGATCGAAACATATCTGATTACAAGAGTCATTTGCTCTACCTTACTAATGTCAGGAGTAAAGTCTAAAATTATGGAAAAATATTTTGAGTTTTTTATTTCATCAATAATATGAGATTTTACATTTTGATGCAGCAGATCTATTATCTCGTTTTATATATTTTTTCCGAGATAGTGAGCTTTAGTCTCTTCTTTTTTAAGCACTCTACAAACGTGCTCTTTCATAATGGGATCAAATTCAGATAGGCAACACAACTATTTTAAAGAAATTACCATTTTTATACTCAAACAACTTGTTGCTTGTACCTTGAAAAGCCAGATTTTTACAGTTTTTATTTTCTTAGTCTTTCTTGCACTCAAAAACATTTTAACTTATTTAAATAACAGCAGTAGAATAAATCTGTTATTCAAGTTTTATAATTTTTCTTTACTTTCATTTTACTATTATGATAATATTTTAAGCACTGTCAAATTTTTAAATTGTAAAAACTTACCTTCTTTTTTACTTTACTTTTCCAACTGTCTACTTTTTGTTCAGGATCTAAAGACTATTTTAAAAACACAACATAAGAAAAAAATTAAAAACACAAGAAATGAATCTTAAAATTAACAACAACTAAACAAATTTATTTATTCCAGTACAACAATTGAAAATAAATCATATAAAATTTAATATAAATTTACTTATTATTCTCAAACATAAATATATAATACATAATACACTATTAGTTAAAAGTTTGGTTATTAGTTAAAAATGGTTGAAGAATTAATAAAATTTTGTATACTTTTAAGATAATTATTAACTAAATTTTATTAATTCTTCAACCATTTTTGAAAATTCCAGAATTTATTCTAAATGTAATATCGCTGTCTTCCTCTGCGACCCTTTCACTTCTAAAAATTTGCATAATTGTGTTAAACTACTATAAAGTAGTGCAACATTTGATTGCTAATAACTCTGATCAACACTTTTAGTGAATGCTACAAATTTAAAATAGAGTTTGTATACTTTTAACGTAGTTATTAACTAAATTTTATTAAAATTTATTAGAAGANCCTATTTCTTTTCTACTTCTTTTTTGTATTCTCTTAAAATTCTCAGAAATAACTATTGAAATTATATTCAAGTCTTACAAATCCTGTAATATTTATGAATATCCATTGCCAGTTTTACAGTCATTTTAAGTAAAATTCCTAGTAATCAGAAAAAACAGATATAGAAGAAAAAATGAGTTTGGAAATCTTGAGTATTTTCCTTATAACAAGATAATTCAGTCAGTCAGTCACTGTAATTTCATATTTTATAAATAAATTGTTATTTTATTGTATTTTGTTATTATAACTAAAATATTTTTTGCAATCTAAGTTAAATTGAAATGTTCTATTCCAGGTTAATTTCTTCACTTGTTTTCTGGTTCTGAAAATTGTTAACAAATGTAACATTTCCTTATACAAATTAATTATATAAACACAACAAAACAAGAAATTCTTTTATAACATCTGTAGAGTTCACAATGTATCTACTGGACAATATCTCAATAAGTAAACAAATGGCTTAAAAAATGCCAATTTTCAAATATAATTCAAGTGGAAAACATTTTACAATTTAATTAAATTTTTCAAGTAACTCCAACACTTTTTCATGGACTATCTGTCTCAGATATATTGGGTCTCATTTCTCATCACCCAGAGACCTCATTGTGTGCCTAGTCAAATCCATAATGGGCATGGAAAAAAAACCTTCTTAATAGAGAGTTAAAAAAAACTCCCAAACTACAGGCCATGCAAAATTCCAAATGACTGAATTTTACATTCAAACTTATTAAATAATGTTACTATAATCTTATTTCATAAAGTTCAAAATTACAATTGGAATGGATAACTAGTAACAAAATCAAAACCTTGAATAATTTTCCAGTGTGAAGAGTTTGTATAACAAATGTTTTTGGTTTATTTTACAAACCTGCTTCAGATTTGAAATTATACAATTCAAAATTTCCAAACAGGAAAGAAATTTATAAAATTAGAAGCAGGTTTATAAAAAACTGAAAATGTTTGTTATACAAACTCTTTGCATTGGAAAATTATGCAAGGTGTTGATTTTCTTACTTGTTATTTTAATATCATTGAATATAATTTACTGAGAACTTCTATACTTAGAATAACATTTATTATTAAAATGATGTGTAATTCTTCAAAATCCTCAACACAACATGTTCTGTTATGTTGGTACAGTAGAACCTCAATTATCCGACTCAATTAGGGACTGGGGTTGGTCGGATAACCGATAAGTATGAAAAAATCCATTATTAGTGTAGTATATTATTATATCCCATGTAATTAGTATATTAGTATATCGCTATCAACCTACTTCGCGTTGAATTTTCATCGATGTTAAGCCTAACAAAAATTTTTTTAAATACTAATCGTCACTATTGTATCGTTAAAAATTAGAAAATTAAGCCTCGTTTAAATACTGGCTCCCTTTCATGGTCGAACGAGTGTTGCCTGCTAAAACACGTAAAAATAATATTAAAGTAGCCAAGACATAGCTAAATATTGTAGCGCCACATCACTAGCGGACATTTGAAATTTACCGACTAGGACGGTCGGTTAATCGGAGGTCGGATAATCGAGGCTCTACTGTATTGAGATAATATTGATTGCAAAAGAAGCATGGCTTTTTTTCTGTGAATGTTCTAAACCAGGGGTCACCAAACTTTTTTCACAGAGGGCCAGATAACTGATAGAATGATGAGTGCAGGCTATATAACCATTTTGTTCAGTACAGCACACTAATACACAATAAATAAAGACAATCAGCATATTTATTTACCAGTACACAAACATGATCATTGCAGCAAGCCCTTAGCAACTTCATTGCAAGTACTTAAGCAAAAAGTGCTCTGATATCCAAAGTCGCAAAACTTTGCCAAAATTTTTATTTCACTGATTTATCTAAAAATTATATTACTGTCAGATGCTAAAATCAGATTGGACCAAATTTGGCACTTTTACTTACACTTATCTTAATTTTTTTTTACATAGTAAGTTTATCTACAACCTATGATATTTCCATATAAATAATTATATTTTAACTTGTTTGTGGCACAGTATGGCAACAAGCTGGGTGAACTGACAGTGCAGGCCATAGTTTGGTAACCCCTGTTCTAAACCTAACCTAAGAATAAGAACATATCAGTGAACAAATAGTGACGTTAATTAACAGATCTTAAACAAGAAAATAATTAAATAAAAATTGTTTTGAAACAATCATCATTCAGTGTTGAGGTTAATAAAAGAGATAACTGGAACTTCTTTTTCATTTTATACAGATTTTAAAAATCTGTATAAAATACATACATAGTAAAAAATATATTCAAGAATACTAGAAAAAAATCAGAATCTTCACAATCTGTCATTTCACAGTCATCATTGACAAACTAAAAAAAAAAACAAAAAACCACAAATCTTCCTTTAGATGGCATTTTATTTACGGCTACATTTCAGTAAAAAAAAAAAAAAATGTAAATTGGTTAATAAAGTGAAGATTTATGATTTTTGGTTGTCAACGGTGACTGTGAAATGACAGATTGTGAAGAAAAATATCATTTGTATTCTTCAATATATTTTTTTACTATGTAAATTACTGTTGGACATTTTTAATGAAAATAAATACAGTTGTTTTAGTGTTGATCATGCATTTTCAAATATCAATGATAATGATTTATAAGTTCAAAGAGAAATTAAAATATAGAAAATACTATCAAACGATAACAATTTATTGATGCTTTAATAATTTTTTCATCTTTCAGAATTTTAAGGATAATGCTAAGTTATAACTTTTTTCAAAAGAAAAACACATTTAATTCCTAATAGTACATATTTGGACAAATTAAACTATTAAGTCTATCCGAAAGTTCTGTTAGCTTTTGACATCAAAGTTCAAAACATGAACATCTTCATTTGAAACATATATGGTTGCCTCTTTTTACCATTGTATTTCTACATATGTGCTATTCTAAATTTACTGAAACAATGATTTCATCATCTCAGTATTAAACAATATTACATAAAAATAAGCAAATAAGTGGAAAAAATGAGAAAATTCAAAGAAAATTTATAAACATTATTTCAAATTTGTATTAAATAAACTTACCTCTTCATCACTATTATCAAATACTGATGATTTCTCTATAGTTTTTTTTACTTTGTTTGGTATTATTAAACCATACCTGAAAAATATAGAAAAGTTTAAAAAATTAATTCCTACAGTAATAAATTAAACATATACATAAATTTGTTTTCAGTGTACATACACTGATGACTCAATATAACATGGACCCACATACAAAATAGACAGTCCTTAAATACAAATTTATCACTCAACCTCTTCATATTCTGTTGCATTCATTTCATCTTATTGTACACTACTGAATTAAATTAATAACACTGTTCAAAATCAATTGGCTCAATTTGCAATATTTTGTTGACCATGTCTAAACTTTGTAATTATCACTGTGTACATATCAATATTGTCATGAAATTGATGACCATATCAAGACATCCAGATAAACACTTGAATGCCTTGTGTGAGATCCGCCGGGGTTACGGAGTAAGTAGTACTCAAGTAACACTTAATCGGCACCTAGTTGGTAAAACTAGTTCTCCAGGTTTCAGATCGAGAGATCCGATCCTAATCTATTTCATAGGAGGGCTATTTAAAATGTTGATTGGATATAGGCGGCGAAGACTATATCTAACGTCAGGATTCCTTGACACCAGTTAATCAATCTTATTATACACGGATTAACACGCGTATGCGATCTGATTCGGACAACAAATTAGGAGACATTTTTGTATAATAAACAAAAGTAAATTTAATAAATCTAAACAAAACGGATACAAATTATCAACAACAATTAAGCGACAAGCTATAAACTAAGACTTATTCTATGCTAATGCGCGATCGAGAGAGAGAGCTCACAAATCATTCTAAAACATACGACCTGTTTAGTTGTCGTTCGTCTTCTTCTCTGTATGTAAGTTCATTTACTTCTTCGTATGGGAGGTCACTATGTTCACAAATATAAAAGTATCACTTCTGTGTATAGACCTGGGACTTAGTCTAAGTGACTCATATAGGGCGTTGGTCATCAGGAGGGAAACGTATGTGGAGTTTGTATGCTTTCGGATCTGTCGCTGAACTCCACGAATTCGGACTAATTTCCCTTATATCTCCAGAATTTCGACCAATCATCAGCCAGTAACTCTTTCATGAGAACGGATGAAAGGGGGATGAAGGAGGGGTAACCATTTCCCATCTGAGCGAGATTTTTAACCCGATAAGGGAAAGTCAGAGGATGTTCTCTTCTGTGAAAGGAAGTAACATCTGTTATCTGGGCTTTTCCCACGTAAAACAGTATTTTTTTCACCAAAAATGAAGTAATATTTTGTCGATATTTTACCATCATTAATAAAAATTATTAAATTAGACCCAGGGGCCTTTCGGGTCTCACACTTGATATGGAAAGAGTTAGAACAAAATAGATGGTAGAATGTTTTTATTCAAATTTAAATTTTTTCAGAACATAAATCCCCCAGAATCCCCAAACAAAATGTACTGAACATACATTTAAGCATTATATTATATGATAAAACACTTCAAAAATTAAACTGGTAAGATGGACATAAACTAGTATCACATCTCAAAACAAAAAGGTTGTAGATACTAAACAAATTGAAGTAAAAATAAACTAAAGAATAAAAATAGAATGTAAAACATTATAAAAGTAACAAATATGAAAATGAGAAGCACAATAGCCATCTTTCTTATTTTTCACAGAATTAATTATCCAAATCCATTGTTCAAGATCTTTTTTTTTTTTTTCCTTCTTTCTTTTTTGTTTAAGGCAAACTCCCTTGATATGATTGTGGGTACTCAGCTATTTTGAAAGGTAGCTGTCTGGAAATAAGTACAGTACAATGATCTCCATGTTATAACAAACAAGTAGTGTTCCTGTTGGTGATCAATTCCTCTGTGAAGGCTGTAAAAGTTTGGAAGTTGAAATCTTTATGATTCTTTATGCTTATGAGTCTAATCTTTAATGTACAGTATGTTCTACTGATGTAATAAAAAACTTGAAAATGTTCTGTCATGATAAAATGCTTAAACAGATGTTTGAATTTTCAAATGCTCAAAAAACTTTAGTATATGTTATTGACATTTTTGACATATTCCATTTTTTTCTTTGTGAATTCCGGAGATGGAATTAATGACCCAAAAAAAATGTTTAAATCTGAAATTAAAAAAGTTTCCTTAACAGTTCTAGCATTTCATGGAGTCATCTATCAATAGTTTATGTAAGTGTATAATTATTTTAATTGTAAATAAAGATTAAAAAAGTAATTATTATTGAAATATTAAGTCTTAATATTATTGACACCAAATCACTTTCCATAGTATGGAAATGTTATTCAATGGAAAGAATTAATTCTAATTTAAGTGTTAATTCCTTGTTTCTTTAGTTATAACACATTTGAACCTGTATATCTCAAACATATTCATCTTAAAAACGTCTTTATCTCAAAATTTATTTTCCCCCTGAATTTTCAGCATAAATTCAGTATATTTTCCATGCACATCTTGAATAATTTTCTCCAAAACCTCTACATCTCAAATTATGGACTGTCAATTATCAATTCAAAGCTCAGCAACTACATTTCAATAGCATAAATTACACTTGAAAAACATCTGTTGCAATGCAATATATACTGTAGTTGCAATTAACACTGCTGTCTTCTCATTGACTACAAGTTTAGCTTGTGTCTTATTGATTGAAGAAAGTCAGGCATCAGAAACTATTGACAAACTATTTCTGTTAATGTGCCAAAAATGTTTTATTTGGCTGCAATTTGAAAAAACTGTAAATCTATAAATTCCCACTGTCATCCATCTGTCCGTCCACCTGTTTTTTTCTAAATCTTGAGAATGAAGTTAGATAGATGAAAAACGTAATCATATATGGAAACCTTTGGAGCAAGAGGCCCTGAATAACTATATATGAACTTCTGATACAATCAGAAGTCATGTTATTTCAATTCAAAACTTTTCCCCTGGAAGCAGTTAACAGATCACCGGAAAAGTATGATGTACAAAAGCAAGACACTATGGTACTAATTTGAGATAGAGAGCATACATTTTAATCACATACTCCAAACTGATTATGGTGTGCAAATAAACAAAACAAATATTTTCAAATTCCACCTGAGTTCTTATCAGGCTTTGTAACGTTTACCCAATGGATCTTCATAAAAGCTTTTGGAATAAAAAGTTGAACAAACGTTTGAATATAAATTTAAAAAATTAAAAACTACATCGCACCTACACAATCAATTGCCCTACCAGGACTTAACAAATGGCTAAATTTTGTTATCAATCAACTCTTGCCAGGCCATTGACAAACCAATTCCTCTTTATAATTTATGCACGTTGATGTAAAATTGGATTTAAATATCTGCACGGTTCCAATCATCTGAAGTGTCCCATGAGAGCAAAGCTAGGTTTATGTGCACACTGTAATCAATTCGGAGTATGTGATTAACTATATCCCAGCATGGTGAGTGGTTGTATACATTTTAAATTAAATAAATTAAAAATATTTTGAGGTTGCTGAATTAGGGATCAACAAATGTCAGGATTTATGAAATATGGGGTAAATGGAGTGAGGCAGACACCTGCACTTACAATTAAACCCATTTATTAATACCAAATGTTATACAGTCGACCCCCCCTATAACACGGTAGATACGTTTTGTTTTTTATGAAACTGATGCTTTACGAGACCTTAAATGCATGAGCCAATCACAGCCCGGCACGTATGCAGTTTATGGACTACGGCTGCTTGAAAGGTTTTCTTCCATAAAATTAATCGATTCTAGACTAATTTGACTCAGCATTTCCAAAACACACAATTTTTTGGGAATAATCCATATAAACTATGCTATAAACAAAAAATTTTAGGATTTCTTACCGAATGTGCATCGTTCAACAACGCCATTGCTTAAGCTTGTTTTCGTCGTGGAGCTTGTCATTGAATGGCGCTTGCGTGCTACCTGATAAATTATTTTTTTTGCAAAAAATTCACTAAACTTTGGAGACATCATTAATATAAATATAATTTTTATGGACGTTAAATAATAAATGGTTTTTAGTAAGTCCAGTGCTCATTTAAACTCAACAGTTTGTGCAATATCTGCTATTGGTGTAGATTCGACCAATCCTGTTGCGACACAAGTCGGCGATGACGTTTTACCAAATTATAGGAATTTTTTTTAGCACGTTTATACGAATACTGTCACAATTTTTTTACTGTGATATAGGAATCCAAACTATAGGAACCCGTGATATAGGGGGGGGTCAAATGTACAATATTTAACATAGTGCGCTTTATAAAAATTTTTATGAACCTCCTCTTGTTAATTTTTTTTTTATTTTTTAAAGTATCAGATATGTATTTTATATTTACTGTATGTCAACTCAATAAATGAAAGTAATCACTATGGACTATTTTATCATACTTCATTTTAAATCACTATTTACAAAGAAAATGACTGCATATACAATCATAATGTGGCTTAGTTTCAAAAAGGACTTAGCTTGTACAATAGACCCCCCTATAAAACGGATTCATATAATACAGCAAAATAATTGCAATCGTATTCAAATAAACACGCTAAAAGAAACTTGTATAACAAAATGTCATCACCAACTCGTGTCACGACAGGATTGGTCGAATCTAGACCAATAGCAGATATTGCACAAGCCGCTGAGTTTAAACCAGCAGCAGACCAACTAAAAATCATTTATTATTTAACGGTCATAAAAATTATATTTATATTAATGATGTCTCCAAAGTTCAATGAATTTTTTGCCGAAAAAATAATTTATCAGGAAGCACATGCCTGCCATTCAATGCGCTGCTCCATGACAAAAACAAGCTTTACCCCTTAATGTCCAGTCACGAATTAACTCGGGCATGTTACATAACGTAAAATGCGGTCCTTTCGCCCCCAATTTTTTTTTTTGATTTTTGGAATGTTTTTTAAGTCTCCAAATTTTTTCAAAAATTTTTACCCGCGCAAAAAATTTTATTGCGATTTTAATTAGCCTTTGATAAGGCTCGATTAAGGCTTAATTGTTTTTTAATGGGATTTTTTATCAGAATTAAGGAAACAAAT
>NW_019384952.1:364312-381099 GCF_000671375.1 Centruroides sculpturatus | reverse complement strand
ACATCCAGGTGTAGTCAGGATTTCCTTGAAAATTTGTTCTCATGCATTAGAAAAGGTAATCCTACACCAACTGCACTTGAATTCAAGTATAACCTGCGATTGCTGACTATTGCTCAGTATCTAAAAGCTCCTTCATATTCAAATTATGATGAAAATGATGGGAAATTTCTTGCAGAGTTTTTAGATAACTCTCAGAACTGTCCAATTACAGAAAGTTGTTTCATCGAAGATGAATTTCTTTGTAAAGGAGAAGAGGTGGTGGACATTATGAAACTTGAGCAAGATTGCTTGTATTTACTTGCAGGATATGCCATAAGGCAATTAAAAATTAAAGACAGTCACTGTAACAGTTGCTTACAGTCAATGAAAGTAAAAGTACAGAGACTATGCCTCAACATGTACAAAAACTGATAGAGTCGAGGGAATATAAAAATGGTGCATTGACATATCCAACAGTTTTGGCATATAATATGCTCCTACAGGTGGAGGAGTTATTTAGATGTGCTGAAAAAAAATTTTCTTCTAGAAATGCCAGTAATGTAAAGAAACAATTTCTTAATCATGTTAAGGAATTGAAACAAGAACAATTTCCACAATGTCATGATATTAAAGGACATTTATTGAACAGATTTTTAAATGTAAGATTTCATATATTTGCACAAGAGTTACAAAATAAAAAAACAAATGATGCAGGAATAAAAAATAGAAAATCTAGTTTTTCAAGTAAATCCATGTCAGCAAAAAATTAATTAAATTACTAGTCTTTGTTTATTGTATATACATATATATATATATTTTTTTTTTTTTGCTAATGTAATAATTTAAATATTTTCACTCTCCATAACCTTCATAATTATTCATAAACTTTAAATTTATATTTATAATATTTTTAACCTAAACAATATTTAGTGATTATCATCACTAAATAAATTCCTATTACAAATAAAAATAATAATATACTGAATTATACTGTTATAAATAAATTATACTGTGAATTTAATTTATATCAGAAAAATAATAAACCTAAATAAGTGAAAAATTTCTTACTATGTTACAGTATGTTATGTTACCATGTTACACTAACTTGAGTTTTTCTTGTTTAAAAATAAACTTTATTGATTTTTTTTATAATTTTTGTCTTTAGTTATTATACTTTTAAATTTAAATACATATTTTTTATATTATCGTATTTATATTGCAATAGTGCTGTGAACAAACGTGATCCACTAAATATAATTTTTTAATAATTTCACTTTTTTGCTTCTAGCCATTTTGTCCATTACTTATAAATTACAATTATTCCGAACATACTTATTTCTAAAAATGTTTAACTTATATAATATAAATTCTCTCTGAATCTAATTTTTGTTTTTAATATTGCTCATTTAAAGGCTAAGCAGTGTTGTGACACTGCATTTTGGCCTCAAGATGGCATCCATACGTTAGAGTGGCCATACTCTGGTTATATAGGGCTCTAGTTTTACCATTTCTTCCACTAGCTCTTTAACACAATTCAAGCCCACCAGTGGCTGAATAAATAAAACCATTGAACACTGGTAGTTAGTCATTGGTTAATGCCTGACAAATGGTCTGGCCACCATGCAGTGTTCTGGGTTTTCTTCGTGTGTCTAACACCTAAACAGAATCCAGTTTTCACATAGGAAGTCCTGCTAGAAGTTACCCCATTGGCAGATCATCCATGAGTTCGGTTACCTTACTCCGTCAATCCACTGACACAAATCTTAATGTCTACATTTTAATGTATTGTGAATAAAGTTACATTTCACGCTTGTATGTATGAAAACTTTTGGGACATTCTGTATAATGCATAATTTACATCAGAAATATTTGAAAATATGACGTTGTGAAGAGATGATTGATACAACAAAAACCAGTTTATTTGATAATTAATATTCTGTTTAATGCTCACTGTAACGTATTGAAGTATAAAGATAACAGATTTCGATTAAGACGCATAAATCTTTATTTAAAAAGCGAGTTTTTAAAGTTAGCTAAGTGAATTAAGAAGATACAGTATTTTAAACTTACTGTTTCTTCGCCGCCATCTTTGTCTTATAATGTATGAACGTTGCCAATTCCACAAACGTAAATCAATCGACATCATATTTTTTCGATTACAGTATCTCTTTCTAAACTTTACATTTTAAAAATTAAACTTTTTAATAAATANGGTCTAGATTCAACCAATCCTGTCGCAACACGAGTCGGCAATGATGTTTTACTGAATTATACGAGTTTGTTTAGCTTGTTTGTACGAATACTGTCGCAACTTTTTTGCTATGATATAGAAATCCGAACTATAGGAACCCGTGTTATAGGGGGAGGTCAACTGTATTCTAAAAAGCATCTAATCGACAGTTGGAGCTGGTTGGTTGGAGAGTCAATGGCCCCAGGGCCATCGGTCCAGATGTTTCTATGAGTGTCAGGAAGTCTAGCAACAATGCGTTAAAAAAGAAAAACAATCTAAAATGGAATAGTGAAGTTAGGGATGAAGAGTCTGTACATATAACACTGATGACTAGTCAGATAACTCACAATGTGAGACAGAGAAAAGTCCATCTTTGACCTTCAGATCAGTTTTTAAAAAATTCTTCACTGAATCGCTCACTTTCCAATTGGTCAGCATCTTGTATCCAGATAGATAACAACCATTTCGGCCATATAGGGTCAAATTCGACAGTGTATTTGTTTGATCAAGGAAAGTTAATCAGACTTTGAAATTCCTGCTTGTAGTTACTTACTGTTTACAAATGAATTCTAGTAAGTCTGAAACATAATCTCTTCACTCGTTCTCCTTTTTAAAGTTTAGTTTTAGTTTGATCCCTTCCACAACACCAGACAACTTTACAAAAATCGTCCGATATCGGACTGACCCATACTTCCGGAACATCCGGGACGTTTACTCGCTCTTCTACCACGACAGGCCATTCCCACCAGACATCCAATTTGTTATCCAGGGAAGACTTTTCCACGAGAGCCGTATCCCCGATGTTATTTCGCTTTTGCCGTGCTTCCAAATTGTAAGGCACTGCATACTCTTCACGTTTTACGGCCATGTGTTTAGTCGCAATATCGTAGATCGCTTTGATCCAATCTATCTCTACATTCCTTACTTCTAACATACGGGTCATTTCATGTGTCAATCCTGCAGTGAAATTGATCCCCTGATTGTAACAAATCCGTTCAGGGGAAACCCGTCCGTGTAAAGATTTGCAGAAATACCGAACAAGTGGCCGTCACTGAAAGTGCTCTCATCCCTTACACTTCGAACCAACGGGTGCATAAGCTGATTACGCCAACTGCATATCGATGTCCGTTAGATGACAAGGGATCAATCGGTACAATCATACCTAGATTAACCACTTGAAACGGAGTTGAGAATCGAGTAAGTGGTGTAACTGGGATCCTATCTAGAACTAGATCAGGCGCTTTTACTAGGCACCTACTACTATTCTGGCAGTACTTCCGGATATCGGTCGCCATTCCCGGCCAATAGAAGCCCTCGCGAATACGACTTGCTGATTTCCGACTGCCTAACTGTCCACCGCACGAAGCTTTGGGTGCTAAATCTAACACTTCCGTTCTCCGTTCTTGGGGAACAACTACCTGCTTAAAGGGTCTGCCGAACCAACTATCTTGCCGATATAGTATTCCGTCCTCTACAGTTAGCCCATCTTTCTTATGCTTAGCGGCCTCCCACAATCGGGAAAGTGACTCGTCCCGGACTTGGGCATCTCATAATTCCGTTCCTTTCCCATTTTCGTCACTATTTCCACTTCATCCAGCCTCTGCGAGAGGTTCCGGCTCCTTTTCCCGATGGTTTCCGTTCCCATCTACCTTTGAGCCTCTTATGTGTCTTTCTCCCTTCTCCTGGAGTTTTTCCTTTCGGTCTAATAACATCCGGTGATCCCCTTCTGATAATAGAGCGTCCGTGGTCGGGTGTAACTTGCCGTCCCGGCACAAGTCACAATCACCAGCTCACATGATCCTGTGAGGTCTTCCTCCCACAGCCCTATCGGGATCGTTACCGAATCAATCCGGTGATCAAAGGATCCAACCTGTTGGATTTCCCCCTTCGTTTCTGCCACCAATGATTCCCTTATGACCGAAATCTCATCCCTAGAATCAACTATAGCCAAAAGACAATTTCTGTCGCCTACTGGCTTGATTCTATTCGGCGTCTCCTTGACCTTTGGTTGATCACACGCCGTTACCCTCGCTACCGGAATTTCGTCTGTTTGGGATGTCTTGTTCGTAGTTACTAGCCGTGCCTGTTTGGACTCATTGGATGCCTTCCGCTTAGGACAAGCTCTCCTCCAATGCCTAGCCCTTCCACAGGCACTACAATTAGCCTTGGGGGTCTGTTCGACCGAACTCCGTGTCGAGGAAATGGGTTTCCTCGTCATTCCACTCTGAGAGTCCTTTCGGTCTCTAACCTCCTCGCTGTTACCGGCCCACCTACTATCTGACACCTCCCCAAAGTTCCCTGTGACCTTAGCTACTTCTGTAGGCTTGCTCCATCTCTGGTGTCTCGAATTGTCTAATTTCCCCTTGACAATCCGACCTGCCGAGCCTCAAAGAGTCGCCTTTCTTGCTCGAATCTGTGTTCTGCTTCCCTCAACCTGGCCTCTGCTTTCCTCACCTTGGCCTTGGCCTCGGTTCCCGCTGTCCTCATCTCGGCCTCAGCTTTCCTCGCCTCGAGTTCCGCTCTCCTTGCCTTGGCCTTGGCTTCCGCGAGTTCAAACCTCAGCCTTGCTTTCTCACTTTCTAGCCATTCGTCTCGTAATGTCCCTGGCTCATCGTCCTCCCAATCCTTTGCCCTAAAACCTTGCAATTTTCTGCGTTTAGGCATCTCCGTGCTAGCGAGTAAAATAAAGATTTACCTGGGTCAATGATTGCCGGTGTCCATCGCAGATCAGCCTTTCCGATCCTTTGTAGTCTGAAGTACGTAATCCTGTGTAATCCTGTCGAGACTGCACCAAATTCAAAATATCCCACACAACGAGACAAAATACTCTCTTAGATCTAGGTTAGGCACACTAAAGTCAAGCGGGAGTCCACTTCAAGCGTCCAAGGCGAACCAAAGTCAACGTGAGCTTACTTCCTGTGTCTGAAGAAAACTAAACTTCCCGCCACAATTCAATCCTTTTATATGGATTGAAAGAGAATCAAATTCCACCAATCAACATCTGATAGCGCTCCAAAACGTCCGCCGATGGTGTGGTGTCTTTTAACCAATGAGCGGTCGAGTCTTCAAATGTAGTACGAGTGGCGTTCCCATGGCGACCATCGTCGTTGGTCGAACGACTTAAAAGCGCGGGAAAATGAGTGCCAGACGATTTTTATCCCGACAGTATTTTTTATAAATCGATATTAATATCGATAACACAACATACGTACATGCAGAATCAATACATTAAGTCAAAATAATCTACAGTCACATCTCAAGTTACGACCACCTCGACTTACATCCAAAGTTGCAGAACTGAATCCTGTCGTAAGTTGAGAATTGACTGTATTGACTAATGCAGACATTACTTTGACCATAAACTGCTGAATGTCTGTATATATTATATATTATATGTTACATCAATGTTTTTCAACCTTCTTGAATACGCGACCCCTTTACAAGTTAAAAAAATTCTGGCGACCCCCCAGGGCCATATTAAAACTATGTCAGTGATTTTAAAAACTACATATTTAATTTTCTTTCTGTTGAGACCTAAATATTGATCAAAAAACCAATTGTACTGTAAAATAAACAGGCACAGCCTTCTCACTGAAATTGTAGTTTTTTTTAATGTAGTGTAAGACCTACAAACATTTGTCTTTTTCTTTTACCCGCGACACCTCATGTAAGGCTTTGCGACCCCCTGGGGGGTTGCGACCCACAGGTTTAAAAACACTGTGTTACATGTAACATACAAAATTCATATTTTGCAAGAAAGAATGCTATTATTCCTCAACAACAATCAAATGAACAAAATATTGAAACAAAAGTAATGAACATGAAGTACTAAACTTTAAAATAATTACATTGAAAAATCACTGGTAAGATCATTATCATCAGAATCTTCCTCACTAGGATGTTCTTGTATGGTTGAAGCAGATGACAGTATCCAAGTGTAACATTTTATCATTGTTGCTTTTAAGTAGCTCCTTTGCTAATAACAGTGCTTCACAGAAATCGGTAAGAACTCGACTTTGTAGTTTAGTTTTTATCAAATTTAATTGCAAAAAAATACGTTCAACTGTTGCAATTGAATGAGGAAGCAATAAAAACATCTATTTACTGCTAAAGTAAAGTAAAAAAATATAGAATAAACATGAATGTTTTGAAAGGTACTAAATTGAAAGGAAAGGTATTAGGATTTAATGAATAATACTAGGAAAATGGTGTTGTGTATCTTGGTACTGGAACAAGTAAAAAGGTACTAGATTAGTACAAAAATACTAGATAGAACAACACTGATGCCGCCTTTGTAGCCCCAATTCTGTTACTCGGCATCATCGCTAGAGGCGCCTCGATCTAGTTTTACCCAGAGCCCTATATAACCAGAGTATGGTCAACTGGGGGGTCAAAATATGATTGGCTGCTGCCGGTCACGTGGTTTATGGACGCCATTATGAGGCCAGCTTCCAATCTGCCTAGGACAAGTGTGTGTTGATTAACTATTTAATACGATAAATAACAGAATTGAAAACTTTATATACCAGGTAATTCCGATCTAAAATAGATTTTAAACATCGAGTTAGTTCTTACTTTGCTATATTGAGTTTAGAAATCATTATTTTAGCCTTTAGATCTGCCAATACATCTAAAGCTACCATAATAAAATAAATCATGCCGGGTTGTTCAGCTGTTAATTGCTCAAATAGAGCTCCTAAATTCAAACTACATCAATTTCCTAGTGATGAAGCTAGAAAAAAAATATGGGCGATTAAATTAAACAGGCTGGATGAAAATGAGAAATTATGGATTCCTGGAAAACATGCAGTACTTTGTGAGGTAAGAATCTGAATTTTTATGAGAAAGGACTTCTTTCTGCCTACCTATTTAATGGTACATTGCACATTAATAAACTAAGGCTAAAGTGTATTAAGTCTGTTACATTTTAGCCTTTATAAGATTATTGGCTTAGTGAAATGTGAATATTTACAATTAACTCTCATAGGCTCATTTTGAGAAAGATCAATATGAGAATCACAGGAAGGATGGAAGAAGATTACTGAAGCGTGATGCCGTGCCTACACTTTTTTCTCACAGACCTGCACCTAAGAGAAGAAGATGCTCTGGATCAAAAACAGGGCATAGAAACAATTGTGAGCATATAGATCCGACCTTAGATCACAGTTATGCTGCAAATTTATTTCCTATGACATCTATGCAGCCCAGTACAGGTATATTTATAATATATATTTAAAATATTCTTATTAAATATTATATTTTTTCTTATTGCATACTTTGTTTCTTTTTGAAGAAAATGATGATGACTGTCAAAGCACGAATGGAGATAAAGATAATGAGATATCTGGTCCAATATTTCAGGACTCCAGTAATCATGTTAGCCAGCCACTGTCACCAAAATCAAAACAGATTAACGAACTGAAATCTCAATTGCAGAATGCGTTACATAGAGTTAAGAGTGCAGAAAAGTAAGGATCTCTATGAAGAGATAAGAAAATTAAAGTCTAGAGTCAACACACAGTACAAACATAAAATTAATTTTCAATCCTGATCAAATGAAAGCACTTGGAAACATGTCAACACGGGGAATAAAATGGCAAAATAATACGATCAGAAAGGCTCTACAGTTAAAATTTGCTTGTGGAAGATCAGGCTATGAAATGTTAATTGAACAAGGCTTGCCTCTTCCGTCTTTACGGACAATACGAAGACGACTACAGAACATTAATTTTTGAGAGTGGAATACTTCACAATGTGTTCTCATATTTAAAAATAAAGTCACAGAAAATGAATAGCCTTGAAAAATTCTGCTGCTTATCGTTAGATGAAATGGCTATTGCTCAGGGTGTTCAGTATGATCCACAGGGTGATAGATTTTTAGGTGATGTAACACTGCCAGAACATGAGGGATATGCAAGTCAAGCATTAATCTTTGTACTTGGTGGTATCACTAGTCGATGGAAACAAACTGTTGCATATTTTTTCAGTGGAAATTCATGCAAAGGAGTTGTATTGCATGATATTATCCTTAGCATTATCAAAGAAGCAGAAGACATAGGTCTGAAAATTATATGCATTACATGCAACATGGCTAGTGCAAATAGAGCAATGTGGAAGGCCTTTGGGATCAATGTGGGCAAATATGCAGAGACTATTAATAAGATTGTTCATCCTTACGATTCATCTAGATCTATCTACTTCATAGCAGATCNTTTTTTTTTTTTTTTTTTTTTTTTTTTTTTTTTTTTTTTTTTTTTTTTTTTTTTTTTTTTTTTTTTTTTTTTTTTTTTTTTTTTTTTTTTTTTTTTTTTTTTTTTTTTTTTTTTTTTTTTTTTTTTTTTTTTTTTTTTTTTTTTTTTTTTTTTTTTTTTTTTTTTTTTTTTTTTTTTTTTTTTTTTTTTTTTTTTTTTTTTTTTTTTTTTTTTTTTTTTTTTTTTTTTTTTTTTTTTTTTTTTTTTTTTTTTTTTTTTTTTTTTTTTTTTTTTTTTTTTTTTTTTTTTTTTTTTTTTTTTTTTTTTTTTTTTTTTTTTTTTTTTTTTTTTTTTTTTTTTTTTTTTTTTTTTTTTTTTTTTTTTTTTTTTTTTTTTTTTTTTTTTTTTTTTTTTTTTTTTTTTTTTTTTTTTTTTTTTTTTTTTTTTTTTTTTTTTTTTTTTTTTTTTTTTTTTTTTTTTTTTTTTTTTTTTTTTTTTTTTTTTTTTTTTTTTTTTTTTTTTTTTTTTTTTTTTTTTTTTTTTTTTTTTTTTTTTTTTTTTTTTTTTTTTTTTTTTTTTTTTTTTTTTTTTTTTTTTTTTTTTTTTTTTTTTTTTTTTTTTTTTTTTTTTTTTTTTTTTTTTTTTTTTTTTTTTTTTTTTTTTTTTTTTTTTTTTTTTTTTTTTTTTTTTTTTTTTTTTTTTTTTTTTTTTTTTTTTTTTTTTTTTTTTTTTTTTTTTTTTTTTTTTTTTTTTTTTTTTTTTTTTTTTTTTTTTTTTTTTTTTTTTTTTTTTTTTTTTTTTTTTTTTTTTTTTTTTTTTTTTTTTTTTTTTTTTTTTTTTTTTTTTTTTTTTTTTTTTTTTTTTTTTTTTTTTTTTTTTTTTTTTTTTTTTTTTTTTTTTTTTTTTTTTTTTTTTTTTTTTTTTTTTTTTTTTTTTTTTTTTTTTTTTTTTTTTTTTTTTTTTTTTTTTTTTTTTTTTTTTTTTTTTTTTTTTTTTTTTTTTTTTTTTTTTTTTTTTTTTTTTTTTTTTTTTTTTTTTTTTTTTTTTTTTTTTTTTTTTTTTTTTTTTTTTTTTTTTTTTTTTTTTTTTTTTTTTTTTTTTTTTTTTTTTTTTTTTTTTTTTTTTTTTTTTTTTTTTTTTTTTTTTTTTTTTTTTTTTTTTTTTTTTTTTTTTTTTTTTTTTTTTTTTTTTTTTTTTTTTTTTTTTTTTTTTTTTTTTTTTTTTTTTTTTTTTTTTTTTTTTTTTTTTTTTTTTTTTTTTTTTTTTTTTTTTTTTTTTTTTTTTTTTTTTTTTTTTTTTTTTTTTTTTTTTTTTTTTTTTTTTTTTTTTTTTTTTTTTTTTTTTTTTTTTTTTTTTTTTTTTTTTTTTTTTTTTTTTTTTTTTTTTTTTTTTTTTTTTTTTTTTTTTTTTTTTTTTTTTTTTTTTTTTTTTTTTTTTTTTTTTTTTTTTTTTTTTTTTTTTTTTTTTTTTTTTTTTTTTTTTTTTTTTTTTTTTTTTTTTTTTTTTTTTTTTTTTTTTTTTTTTTTTTTTTTTTTTTTTTTTTTTTTTTTTTTTTTTTTTTTTTTTTTTTTTTTTTTTTTTTTTTTTTTTTTTTTTTTTTTTTTTTTTTTTTTTTTTTTTTTTTTTTTTTTTTTTTTTTTTTTTTTTTTTTTTTTTTTTTTTTTTTTTTTTTTTTTTTTTTTTTTTTTTTTTTTTTTTTTTTTTTTTTTTTTTTTTTTTTTTTTTTTTTTTTTTTTTTTTTTTTTTTTTTTTTTTTTTTTTTTTTTTTTTTTTTTTTTTTTTTTTTTTTTTTTTTTTTTTTTTTTTTTTTTTTTTTTTTTTTTTTTTTTTTTTTTTTTTTTTTTTTTTTTTTTTTTTTTTTTTTTTTTTTTTTTTTTTTTTTTTTTTTTTTTTTTTTTTTTTTTTTTTTTTTTTTTTTTTTTTTTTTTTTTTTTTTTTTTTTTTTTTTTTTTTTTTTTTTTTTTTTTTTTTTTTTTTTTTTTTTTTTTTTTTTTTTTTTTTTTTTTTTTTTTTTTTTTTTTTTTTTTTTTTTTTTTTTTTTTTTTTTTTTTTTTTTTTTTTTTTTTTTTTTTTTTTTTTTTTTTTTTTTTTTTTTTTTTTTTTTTTTTTTTTTTTTTTTTTTTTTTTTTTTTTTTTTTTTTTTTTTTTTTTTTTTTTTTTTTTTTTTTTTTTTTTTTTTTTTTTTTTTTTTTTTTTTTTTTTTTTTTTTTTTTTTTTTTTTTTTTTTTTTTTTTTTTTTTTTTTTTTTTTTTTTTTTTTTTTTTTTTTTTTTTTTTTTTTTTTTTTTTTTTTTTTTTTTTTTTTTTTTTTTTTTTTTTTTTTTTTTTTTTTTTTTTTTTTTTTTTTTTTTTTTTTTTTTTTTTTTTTTTTTTTTTTTTTTTTTTTTTTTTTTTTTTTTTTTTTTTTTTTTTTTTTTTTTTTTTTTTTTTTTTTTTTTTTTTTTTTTTTTTTTTTTTTTTTTTTTTTTTTTTTTTTTTTTTTTTTTTTTTTTTTTTTTTTTTTTTTTTTTTTTTTTTTTTTTTTTTTTTTTTTTTTTTTTTTTTTTTTTTTTTTTTTTTTTTTTTTTTTTTTTTTTTTTTTTTTTTTTTTTTTTTTTTTTTTTTTTTTTTTTTTTTTTTTTTTTTTTTTTTTTTTTTTTTTTTTTTTTTTTTTTTTTTTTTTTTTTTTTTTTTTTTTTTTTTTTTTTTTTTTTTTTTTTTTTTTTTTTTTTTTTTTTTTTTTTTTTTTTTTTTTTTTTTTTTTTTTTTTTTTTTTTTTTTTTTTTTTTTTTTTTTTTTTTTTTTTTTTTTTTTTTTTTTTTTTTTTTTTTTTTTTTTTTTTTTTTTTTTTTTTTTTTTTTTTTTTTTTTTTTTTTTTTTTTTTTTTTTTTTTTTTTTTTTTTTTTTTTTTTTTTTTTTTTTTTTTTTTTTTTTTTTTTTTTTTTTTTTTTTTTTTTTTTTTTTTTTTTTTTTTTTTTTTTTTTTTTTTTTTTTTTTTTTTTTTTTTTTTTTTTTTTTTTTTTTTTTTTTTTTTTTTTTTTTTTTTTTTTTTTTTTTTTTTTTTTTTTTTTTTTTTTTTTTTTTTTTTTTTTTTTTTTTTTTTTTTTTTTTTTTTTTTTTTTTTTTTTTTTTTTTTTTTTTTTTTTTTTTTTTTTTTTTTTTTTTTTTTTTTTTTTTTTTTTTTTTTTTTTTTTTTTTTTTTTTTTTTTTTTTTTTTTTTTTTTTTTTTTTTTTTTTTTTTTTTTTTTTTTTTTTTTTTTTTTTTTTTTTTTTTTTTTTTTTTTTTTTTTTTTTTTTTTTTTTTTTTTTTTTTTTTTTTTTTTTTTTTTTTTTTTTTTTTTTTTTTTTTTTTTTTTTTTTTTTTTTTTTTTTTTTTTTTTTTTTTTTTTTTTTTTTTTTTTTTTTTTTTTTTTTTTTTTTTTTTTTTTTTTTTTTTTTTTTTTTTTTTTTTTTTTTTTTTTTTTTTTTTTTTTTTTTTTTTTTTTTTTTTTTTTTTTTTTTTTTTTTTTTTTTTTTTTTTTTTTTTTTTTTTTTTTTTTTTTTTTTTTTTTTTTTTTTTTTTTTTTTTTTTTTTTTTTTTTTTTTTTTTTTTTTTTTTTTTTTTTTTTTTTTTTTTTTTTTTTTTTTTTTTTTTTTTTTTTTTTTTTTTTTTTTTTTTTTTTTTTTTTTTTTTTTTTTTTTTTTTTTTTTTTTTTTTTTTTTTTTTTTTTTTTTTTTTTTTTTTTTTTTTTTTTTTTTTTTTTTTTTTTTTTTTTTTTTTTTTTTTTTTTTTTTTTTTTTTTTTTTTTTTTTTTTTTTTTTTTTTTTTTTTTTTTTTTTTTTTTTTTTTTTTTTTTTTTTTTTTTTTTTTTTTTTTTTTTTTTTTTTTTTTTTTTTTTTTTTTTTTTTTTTTTTTTTTTTTTTTTTTTTTTTTTTTTTTTTTTTTTTTTTTTTTTTTTTTTTTTTTTTTTTTTTTTTTTTTTTTTTTTTTTTTTTTTTTTTTTTTTTTTTTTTTTTTTTTTTTTTTTTTTTTTTTTTTTTTTTTTTTTTTTTTTTTTTTTTTTTTTTTTTTTTTTTTTTTTTTTTTTTTTTTTTTTTTTTTTTTTTTTTTTTTTTTTTTTTTTTTTTTTTTTTTTTTTTTTTTTTTTTTTTTTTTTTTTTTTTTTTTTTTTTTTTTTTTTTTTTTTTTTTTTTTTTTTTTTTTTTTTTTTTTTTTTTTTTTTTTTTTTTTTTTTTTTTTTTTTTTTTTTTTTTTTTTTTTTTTTTTTTTTTTTTTTTTTTTTTTTTTTTTTTTTTTTTTTTTTTTTTTTTTTTTTTTTTTTTTTTTTTTTTTTTTTTTTTTTTTTTTTTTTTTTTTTTTTTTTTTTTTTTTTTTTTTTTTTTTTTTTTTTTTTTTTTTTTTTTTTTTTTTTTTTTTTTTTTTTTTTTTTTTTTTTTTTTTTTTTTTTTTTTTTTTTTTTTTTTTTTTTTTTTTTTTTTTTTTTTTTTTTTTTTTTTTTTTTTTTTTTTTTTTTTTTTTTTTTTTTTTTTTTTTTTTTTTTTTTTTTTTTTTTTTTTTTTTTTTTTTTTTTTTTTTTTTTTTTTTTTTTTTTTTTTTTTTTTTTTTTTTTTTTTTTTTTTTTTTTTTTTTTTTTTTTTTTTTTTTTTTTTTTTTTTTTTTTTTTTTTATTGCTAGTAGAAGCGGACGCTTTTAAGAAAGGAAGCGTAGAAACTTTTCCTTTAATTGAGAGATATTTTGACCAAAACCGTGTTGTAAAAACTGGTTTGATATCGTTCATTTCGGTAAAAGCAGATACTGTAATTATTTCAAATGCTCTCATTCAACAGCTTACATTTAATGAATTATTTCCCAAAAACATTTCTGCATATGGAGCAGATAACGCCTATATTAATTTTGGCAAGAAAAATAGCGTTTTCGAATTGTTTTTCATTATCTTAGAATAAGTTTACAATATAATTTTGGTCTTGGTAACATTTTTGCTACTGTCAAAAACAAATTACCATCTTTGATTACAAATTACCTGTCAAAAACAAATTTCTATTATGAAACCTGTTCTTAAGACAAGTAGGATAAAGTGAACAAAGGGAAGGATTAATTAAATCCGATCCTATTTCAGATATGACACACGATCCCTTTTATCTCTCCACCTTGTCGACATTTAACCACAAAAATTTAACAGCATCAATCTCCTTAATACACAAACCCCTCTGCAAACTTTCAGAAAATTTCGACAAAAAGAACAAAAGTTTCAAAGATGGTGAAAAAAATTGTGCTACTCACACACTCAAACTAATATCTATACATACAGATAGAAATTACGCCCGTATTTTTTGCATTTCTCGACGATTCAATGTCCCCTGAGTCTAAAAGAGGGGTCAATTTTTGACCGATCACCATACTTTCCCTCTATTATATATTACAGCCGGAAAAGTATTAAGAACAGATTTCATAGTACAAACTTCAAAGATGGTAATTCTCTTTTGATAGTAGGAAAAATGTTGCCAAGACCCTAAATTATATTGTAAACTTATTCTAAGATAATGAAAAACAATTAAAGGTGAAAAAGGTAACATGAAAAAATAAGGTTTTTACCTGAAATAAGTGCAGTATCTAAAAGATATATCAATACTCTACTGTAAATATTGATTTAAGAAAAGCAAAGCAAAAAATTCTGGGTTTTTTTCTGGTCTCAGGCCCTCTTTTCTGGTACCTGGTGTTTAATTAATGGTTTTCCTTCCGATATTCCTAAATGCAAAAGGATCTTTGCCAGAGTTTCTAGATTTCAAATTAGGTCTGGCGCGACAAAAATAAAAATCCTTTCAGATGTTGCATTTGCATGTGGAATAGAGAAAATGTATTCGATAATTTTAAAAAATTGTGAAAAAACAAACCCATCTTTGATCATACGGTAACTGCCTTTCAATATCCGTTATATTTGCCACAAATGATTTAAAGAAGATATATTCTTTTAAAAAGCAAATCTTGATCTACTTCTATTTTGAACACGTGAGTGATTTCTACGATTTCATGAAATACTGGCATGCTATGAAAAGATAAGTTAGAGAGAATTTTATATTTGTGGTCATCGAAATTAAATCAAGTCTCTATATATTTTATAGCCGTATCAAATAAATTACTTGCTTCCATTTTAAACCGTTTTGAAGCATCTAGGTTATCACAATTTTGGATAATTTTATGAATATTTGCTCCATAATAGTGATCTTATTATATTCAATCAAAGACTGCCTTACATTATTCATAATTAAATATACTTCAACAATCGTAATATTACTACTTTGGAGATTTTTAGCGCTGGTTAAAATATTGAACTTACATTTTTTACAAATTTTACAAACGTCTCTTGAAGCTCATGTTCAAAAAAATGTCTCAGTATAGATGTTATGCTGTTCTTACTCATAATAGGTTCAAATATGATCAATAGTCAGTAAAAGAGTGACCTGGTTGGTTCGAGGGCCTGCACGTGCTGTCTAGGTGAGAGGTCTGCTCTTGCCTAATATATGGGTGTTAAAGTCTGGATGATTGCAATATCGATCTTCAGAGTGCGGCCGAGTTCTTGTCGGGCTTCCGTATATCTTGGGCACGTCAGCCAAAAATGTCTGGATGTCTCCTGAGTACCACAATGTGGACAGTCTGGCGAAGCACGTAGGTTTCTAGAACAGAGGAACCCGTTAAGAGGGGCAGTGTCAGTTCTTAGGCGGGCCAATAGGGTCTCCGCAGTCCGAGAAGTAGCGTGCCTGTAAGGCCAGGGGACGAAGGGTCTGAGGTGGTCTCGACCTTTGTTACGCAAATGTTCTGACCATGATTCTGTGATCTCTATTTTTTGTTTTTCACTATACTCCCGGATTAAGTCACGGGCCATAAGTGACCCACGCCAAGATCCTGAAGGGGTATCTGTTCTCACGGCTCTGTCCGCCGCCTCGTTGATATCAATTCCCACTTGACCAGGGGTCTACCCGATTTCTATGGGTTTGGGATGTTGACTAATATTGTCCGCGATGTCAATAAGAAGTGCCGGGGACGAAAAGGAGATATTGCCTATCTCCTGTATNAAAATTTCTGCACTGCCCTGTTCAATAATGTAAATATTATTCTATCAGCTGACACTGTTCATAAATATAATCTACCAACGAATGTTGTGGATTTGCAGCATGTTATTAATTTAGCTAACTATCAAAGTGATTGTGAGTTGAAGTTAGCACCTGAATTAACTTTACAGCATCTTAGTACACATCATTTTCAGAAAATGAAAGTTAATATTGCCTTGAAATTATTTAATTTTAAGACTAGTACTGCATTGCAATACATGATTGATGAGGTTGGTTGGAGTAGAAATGTTGAAACTACAGCTTGGTTTATTGAAGTTATTGCCAAATGGTTTAATCTCATGTCATCAAGACATCCTGTTACAGCACTCAGTCTACATGATAAGAACAAGTATGACGAATCGGTTGTCTACTTAAAATCATGTATAGAAATTTTCAATGGCCTCACAATTGGAAGTGGTTGGAAACCAGTACAGTCGGGGGCTATATTGTCTACCACTTCAGTTTTGGACCTGGCAGACTTACTATTACAACAGCATAATTTCCATTTTTTTTTTACATCCAGGTGTAGTCAGGATTTCCTTGAAAATTTGTTCTCATGCATTAGAAAAGGTAATCCTACACCAACTGCACTTGAATTCAAGTATAACCTGCGATTGCTGACTATTGCTCAGTATCTAAAAGCTCCTTCATCTTCAAATTATGATGAGGATGATGGGAAATTCCTTGTAGAGTTTTTAGATAACTCTCAGAACTGTCCAATTACAGAAAGTTGCTTCATCGAAGATGAATTTCTTTGTAAAGAAGAAGAGGTGGTGGACATTATGAAACTTGAGTGAGATTGCTTGTATTTACTTGCAGGATATGCCATAAGGCAATTAAAAATTAAAGACAGTTACTGTAACAGTTGCTTACAGTCAATTGAAAGTAAAAGTACAGAGACTATGCCTCAACATGTACAAAAACTGATAGAGTCGAGGGAATATAAAAAAGGTGCATTGACATATCCAACAGTTTTGGCATATAATATGCTCCTACGGGTGGAGGAGTTATTTAGATGTGCTGAAGAAAAATTTTCTTCTAGAAATGCCAGTAATGTAAAGAAACAATTTCTTAATCATGTTAAAGAGTTGACCCAAGAACAATTTCCACAATGCCATGATATTAAAGGACATTTATTGAACAGATTTTTAAATGTAAGATTTCATATATTTGCACAAGAGTTACAAAATAAAAAAACAAATGATGCAGGAATAAAAAATAGAAAATCTAGTTTTTCAAGTAAATCCATGTCAGCAAAAAATTAATTAAATTACTAGTCTTTGTTTATTGTATATACATATATATTTTTTTTTGCTAATGTAA
>NW_019384952.1:337317-360141 GCF_000671375.1 Centruroides sculpturatus | reverse complement strand
CTTCTCTAATATGGAGATTCTGGCTGGTCACCTTTTCTCCGATGAACTCTTGTCCGCAATTAGTCAAATCGATGTGTGCGTGCTACGTAACGTTCGAGGGCCTGCACGTGCTGTCTAGGTGAGAGGTCTGTTCTTGCCCAATATATGGGTGTTAAAGTCTGGATGATTGCGAGATCGATCTTCAGAGTACGGCCAAGTTCTTGTCGGGCTTCCGTATATCTTGGACACGTCAGCCAAAAATGTCTGGATGTCTCCTGAGCACCACAATGTGGACAGTCTGGTGAAGCACGTAGGTTTCTAGAACAGAGGAACCTGTTAAGAGGGGCAGTGTCAGTTCTTAGGCGGGCCAAAAGGGTCTCCGCATTCCGAGAAGTAGCATGCCTGTAAGGCCAGGGGGCGAAGGGTCTGAGGTGGTCTCGACCTTTATTACGCAAGTGTTCTGACCATGAATCTGTGATCTCTATTTTTTGTTGTTCTCTATACTCCCGGATTAAGTCACGGGCCATAAGTGACCCACGCCAAGAGCCAGAAGGGGTATCTGTTCTTGCGGCTCTGTCCGCCGCCTCGTTGATATCAATTCCCACGTGGCCAGGGGTCCACCCGATTTCTATGGGTTTGGGATGTTGAGTAATATTTTCCGCGATGTCAATAAGAAGTGCCGGGGACGAGAAGGAGATATTGCCTATCTCCTGTATGGCGGACTTACTGTCAGAGCATATGACTGACGGACCGTCTAGGCTTGAGCTTAGATGTAACGCCCGTTTTATACCCAGGGCTTCTGCCCCGTATACACTGCAATAGTTATGTAACAGCCAGGTCTCCCTGATGTTGTGGTCCGGGAGGACAATCCCTATCGACGTGCGGATCCTTGACTTGGAGGCATCTGCCCCTATGAGGATCCTTCCCTGCCAGATTGACATTTGCATTTCTCGGAATCGTGCGCATGCGATTTCCGGGGGTTCCGAAGGAGATCGAGTAAGCTCTTCTAGGCGTAAGTGAGGATAAACCTGGGCCACGTTGGGCGGAGTATGTTTCTGCCGATATAGGTGGGATATCGGGAGCCCCTCCTGACTTATAAGGGATATTATTTTGTGTATATACGGTCTCTGATACGGGCGCCAGCGATAGTAATCCAAGCCATGTGCCATTTCAAAAAGCAGGTGCAGTGGGCTGTGCGAGCCCCTGGAGATGTGGGTGATGGCGCTTGCCAACGCTTTTTGGCGGAGCCTGAGATGCAGTGGTATATAAGACGTTTCAGTGTATAGCGAGATGATTGGGGTGGTTTTAGGGACGCCCAATGCAATACGGAGGGCAGTGTGGAGTGGTTTTTCAATACGTTGAATTGTAGTGGGTGGCGCGCCTTCCAGCAGGTTAGCACCGAAGGTCGCCATTGGGCACATCACGGTATACATCATCCGAAGTAGGTTGTCTGTTCTAGCACCATTCCGGCGAGTAGCGAAATACTTAAGGAAGTTGCCGGCACGAGTCAGTTTAGTGCACAAATAAGTTTCGTGAGCTTTCCAAGGTTTCTACGGTTTCATATAAAAATTCACCTTATCCTTGCCGAGAAATATATTTATTTAAAACAAACGTTTTCGGCCTAATTCACAGGCCATCTTCAGGCTTCGAACAAAATTTGAATTAATTCAAATTTTGCCTAACGGTATTGAGATAGACAAATAAAGAATTGATTTGGAAAAGAAAATTGAAATTTTATATAACAGCCAGGAAAGTAAAAGGAAAATATATAGGATGAAAAGAACTTATCTTCATGTTTTATTAATCTAATAATAATTAATATTTTTTTAATACCTGGTTGGTATATGCCGTAACATTTTATTCCATTCTTTTTGTCCTTTCGAAAAAGGCTAATAGCGAGGTTGAGGCCGAAGTTTTAAACGCGAAAACGTGTACGTCAAACCAGGGCCCGCTGTAGCGGTTACATCGTTCCGGACAAAAAGACAAATTGCCGCCTTTTAAGAATATATATATATATTTAAAATAAAAGTACATATTTTTTATTTTTAATAAAAATCAAATCATTTTATTTAAATTTTAATAAAAGCATGTACTGTTTTATGTATGTATGTCTCTTTAATCCGAAATTAAGTTCGGTAGACTATCATTACAGCTTTCTTTTATTGTTTCACATAGGCGTTTCGGACTTATATAAATGTTAGTCCCTCTTCAGTGCAATACTACAAATTATTAAAAAACAATTAGTAACATGACAAAAATCCTCGCGTGTCGGTCATATTTACTGACATAAACTATCATACTTAAAAATTGTCACACTTATACGATACCTATGGTTCTGTCTTCTAAAACCACGGTGTACAACGGGTAACATTAAAAAAAAAATCTTTTCAATGTTACCCGTTGTACACCGTGGTTTTAGAAGACAGAACCATAGGTATCGTATAAGTGTGACAATTTTTAAGTATGATAGTTTATGTCAGTAAATATGACCGACACGCGAGGATTTTTGTCATGTTACTAATTGTTTTTTAATAATTTGTAGGATTGCACTGAAGAGGGACTAACATTTATATCAGTCCGAAACGCCTATGTGAAACAATAAAAGAAGTGTCTAATCTGAAAGCTGTAATGATAGTCTACCGAACTTAATTTCGGATTAAAGAGACATACATACATACATAGATCATAATAACAGATACCAAAAGTGATATTTAGGAGCATATACTGTATTTAGAAACGAACATATAACATAACATTGATAAACAAGCAGTAAAAAACAGTAGAAATTAATTAAGAAATATCTGTACCTAGCCACAAATTGTTAACCATATAACTTTTACATTTTTAAAGCTATTAAAAATGTATTATTGCACAAACAATCAAAATGCCATTATTTTGAAAATAAAACAAGGTAACATAACTCCGCTAAAATCATAAAAAACTTTTTTTCTTACTTTCAGTTCTGCAAACTTTTTTATTGCATTTTTTTAAATTTCTTGATCAGCAATTTCATGCCTAATTGCCAACATGGCCAAACCATTAAGACGATTTTGTGTAGTAGCCGAACGTAAAAAGTTCTTAATTAATTTTAACTTAGAGAAACTCCTTTCGCCACTTGCTACAGTTATTGGTATCGTTAGCAATATCCTTAAAGCAATAGTAAGATTTGGGGCAAAATTTAACTTTGTAATTAAGNCGATATCGTCCACTTAGAAAGGTTTCTCGTATGCAGTAGCCAACTTATCCAACGGAAATTAATCATATATGCTAAAACTCTTTATTAAAAAGGTCAATAAAGTCATTATAATTTAATTGGTTGTTCGTGCGACTGCGAAGGGATGCGTTTGGCAAATTTGTCAGCTGTTTTATATCGGCGCGTTTTAAAATCACGAGTTTTTCCCGGATTTTCCCTCTTTACTCGCAACTCGTGATTAACGAGGAAATTGGAATGTGTATCCTGACGCCGTCAAAATATTTCTGCGACCCAACGGTCTTCCTTATCGTCGACAGAGAACACTCTAAAGTGTCCCAACGACGCCGTTCTTTCCAAGTGCCTGTAACACGAACCGGGCCACATACACACGGACACAAACGACTTCACGTGACACTCTTCCGCGATATCCAGTAGAATCCAGATTAAAAAATAAAGTCTGAAAACGCGAACACGACAGAATAGTAAAATGGGTGCGTTTTATTGTCTTAAAATCATTCGTTTCCATTTTATGATTTTTCAAAAACTCTCTTTCTCTTTCAAATAACAACCTTATGTTTATATTTTCAAAAGTAGCGGATAAAATTACGTGTTTACTCAAACGGAACCCTATAATGGATAAGGAAAGTTGGTAGCAACTGGTGCCGCTCTTTGTAGAAGAGTATGCGCATATCCCGTAAACACCCAGTTTAAATATTTATATAATCACAATACTGTCTGTCTCTAGAGAACGAAAAAATTAATTCTTTACTGAGAAGTGGGTATTTTTTTTTTTTTTTTTTTTTTTGCCCAAAAGCGCAAATACTGCTGAAATTTTCTCTGCTAATTCTATCCCATTTATTTCAACAAAATTACCATCAGTTAAAATGCATTCTAAATTCTTAGTGTTTTAGTAGCATTTCTTTGGACACGATATTTAAATCGTATATTTTATATAATAATTGAAAATAGTTGCTATAATTACTAAGTTGTTCAAATCTAGCATCTAGTGAATTTAGTGCTTAATCGATTGTAAAATAAAAAAATCTATTTTATATTTTTGTTTTGGATCTTTGATGGGTTCATCTCGTGCTTCGTATAAGAAGTTCGTTTTTCTTCTTCTAACGTGGTGTCGTGTTATTGTTGATCCAAAATTAGCCTACACATCAATTTCGGTAGCAAGTTCTTTTGCATCAATAATAGTTTCATCGAAGAACAAATCCGATCGAAGATTCTTAAAAAATATTTTGCAGTTTTGTAAAAGATCAAGTGCAAATTATTAATTTCTTGGTTTTTGTAAATGCTTAGCGAGGCGTCGTATACATCTCCCAAATAAAATCTCAAAGGCTTTAAGGTCTCTATCCTACTCTCCCATCTAGTGTCACTCAATGGTTTCAAAGTTAAACCATAAACATGTTTTAAAAGTATTGCCCATCGAAAAGTAGATGCCGAAAAAAAATAAATATCTTTTTTGAACCGCGTTAAAGAAATTAGCGGCTTTCAAGGATGCTTTTACCATATCATTAACAACAAGATTGAGAGAGTGGCTACTACACGGAACATAGAATGCTCGCAAATTATATTGTTTAATTCTAGATTGCACTCCTGCTTTATCGCCCCTCATATTGGACCCATTGTCGTATCCCTGCTCTCTGATATCCTGCAAATTTAATCCCTAGTCATTAAGTTCTCCAATTATAATATCAGACATTTGTTTTCCTGTGGATCTTTCGACTGGTAAGAAGCCTAAAAAGCTTTCATTAATTTTAATTTCAACATCAGCGTCAAATTTATTGATTGAAACATATCTGATTACAAGAGTCATTTGCTCTACCTTACTAATGTCAGGAGTACAGTGTAAAATTATGGAAAAATATTTTGATTTTTTTATTTCATCAATAATATGAGACTTTACACTTTGATGCAGCAGATCTATTATCTCGTTTTGTATATTTTTCCCGAGATAGTGAGCTTTAGTCTCTTCTTTTTTTAACACTCTACGAACGTGCTCTTCCATAATGGGATCAAATTCAGATAAGCAACGCAACTATTTTTAAGAAATTACCGTTTTTATACTCAAACAACTTGTCGCTTGTACCTTGAAAAGCCAGACCACTTTTACGAAGTATTTAGTGATTGCTACGATTCTTAGAAGCACCTCGTTCCAATGATTTGTTTCGACATTAATAATTCTTTTATAGGCCGCATCTATAGTTTTATAACACTTGGGTTCATTTCTTGCCATGATTTTTTGAAATTTTATGCTCTTTTAAAGTTTTGCCGAGGTGCTTCCAACTTTTAAAACCCTCCTTTGAAAGAGAACTAAATATACAGCCGAAAATTTTGCAACAGAAGCAGTAAACGCAGTTTTTTGAAAGAGAGTACACTAGCCAGTCTCGTAAAACTTGCTCTCCATTGCTTAAAATTCGTGTATAGGCCTAATAATTTACGGTAAAATGTTGACCAGTGTCATTGGAAGGAAATTTGTAATTATGCAATGGTTTATGTGGACCTTGTCTCACTAAAAATCTTCTTTCGGCGTCTCCTAAAATTCTTGGCCATAATGCTGGATCTGTACTCAACGCTTTCTGTGGGAGTCACGTTGGTGTCAATTTTTTCAACGTTTTCATCTGGTGGTGATAGTCAGTGTGTCGTCAGTTCCAATTGATTTAGAAACTTCGTCCATTTGTTTGTCATCATCATCCTCTGACGATTTTGTATTTTCTTTTATAACCGGATTTGATGTTGGATTCTCAGAGTCATTTGTTTGGTACAATTCTGGATACAATTTTTTAGTACGCTAGCTTGTTTTTGCCTTTCGGTTTCCTTTTCTAGCCTTCTTTTTTGTACTGGTAATCAGACAGTTTTCTTTGACCGTTAGTCATTCTGGAAGAGGCACGCACATAACTCAAATTAAACAATGTAATCTATAAAATAATACTAAAAACATTAAAGATTCGTCCTTTTTCTAAATAATCTAAAACCGTAATTAACATAACTTCAAAATTATATTCTGTCAATGGACATAAAAAATATTTATGGCTTACACAATATTTTTCGTATCCTGTGAACGTAAAGAAAGTCTAGTGTTTTTATGTGTTTTTTATAATAACAAATATTTCAGCAAACCATAAATAGTGATTAAAAACAATTTTATAATTCTTGATTTTTGAGATTTTATTCAGTTCAATTATTCAAATATATTATTATAAAATGCGTTTTATCGAAGCAATGAACTTAATAAATGTCTTATATTATTGATTCAAATAATTATTTTCATAAAACAAAAATATAAATAATTATACCTACAGAATACATTTAAATTTAATACAATATTTTATCGATTTAATAAACAACCTTTTTGGATAAATTAAATAATTATTTTATTTAAAAACGCTTTGTTTTATTCGATAATCGATTTACGATAAACTAGTATCTATCAAACTAAACAACAGCTTAATTATAGATGTACAGTACAGTACTTCTTAAAATTTACTTAAGTGCGATTTCTTAATTTTTAATGAACTTCCACTTGTTATCACTACTGACGTAATAGCAAGAATAATGCTATTGTGTAATGAAACCGCTCTTTTACAATTAGAGATAAGTGTAAGCGAGTCTATGCGTGTTCAAACACAAGCTGAAGCAGCGCTCAGCTCACGTGCTAATGCTATTCTGTTCAGAGAAGTATATGCGTGTTCAAACAAGTTCAAGCATCGTCATTTACAAATTCTGCGTTAATTATTCAATAATAGTGTAAATATTTTTAGCTTTTAGACATAAACAATATAAATACGATACGCACTGTAAATTTTTAGAGAACGAAAAAATCGATACGTAAAATTTTCTATTAATTGAGTATTTAACACATCAATATTTTTCTCATACTTACAGCCAAAATGGCGCCCCAGACAAACGTCCGAGTTGCCCGCCCCTAGAGCGGGCCCTGAGACCAGACAGGAAGGAAACTACGTACTTGTTTTAAAATAAACGTGACGCGATGATGAACGACAGAAGGGAATGTCGACCGAGAGAGAGAGCTTTGTCAAGGCGCTCGTATACAAGTGCCGGGGTATAAACAATCAGATAAGGGGGGCTAATGACCAAAAGGACGCCTGTTAGGTCATGTGTGCCCTAAACCATTTGGGGGTAAACGGGCACAAAAACATCTGGCAAATCGGTTAAGGCAAACGTCCAAGAAAGACTATAACGGAGTAAATTACGAGCGCAGACTTCAGGGCTCCATCGACATCTTTGACCTTTCCCGCCTCGGTGTCGCATGGAGACAAGAATGACCAATCGGGGTGTGGGAGAGGGGACACAGGACCAATCAAAAGGGTGAAATTTGAGGGGAAATCATATAAAATTCCAGAATCAAGGACGAAAGAAGAGTGTTCTCCAGCCAAGAGGTGTTTGTGGTGTCCCGGGTACTCCCGCTTCACCTGTCAACGTCTCATCACCTACTCAATGGAGTCTCCTCCACCAAGGCATATTTATCCCATCTTTGATATACCGTATTTTACGGACTATAAGACGCATCTTAATTTTTAAGCAATTTTTAACAAAAATAACATTTTTACCGTTATTTTTGTTAGCTACTAACAAAAATATTATACTGCTACCGATAACACAAATCACTTTCAATTCAAGTTCACTGGCACTAGACTACAATGACGCATCATAGGCTAGACAGTGTTCTGGTGATGGCGGGGCGGGAGGGAGACAGTGTTAGCAAGCTTATGAATCCCTGCAACTCATGTTCGTCGCATCGGTGCACTGCTGCTGCCAGCTGAATTCAATGTTGCTAGATAGAGATAGGTTTCCAGCGACATCAAATATATGGCCATTTTTAAGACTGGCAGGAATTTTAAATCAAACACTGGACATTTTTATGTTAATTTCGAGTATAAGACGCACCTGAATTTTGGAGGCAGTTTTTTGAAGAAAAAAAGTGCGTCTTATAGTCCGTAAAATACGGTAATTCGTTTTTTCTGTACTTACAATGAATTTGTGTAAATCATTGTTTTGCCCTGTTTATTTTTAATAGCTTATCTTTGTTTCTGTTTACTAAATTGAATTCTACAGTAAATTACTCGGAAACTCAAATTATAAAAGCCAAACAGTATTGAAATAAGTTAAAATTAAGCTAAAATAGATATAAATGTTGTTGTTATTTATTCGTGTATATCGAATTTTTTTGTGAAAGCCGTGTTTCGAAGAACCGATCATTTATTGTACTGTACATGTAAACGGAAAAATAATCATTCAAGTAACAAACACCTTATTTTTTGCCAAGGGAGTTTTATTAAAAAACTAACGTTTTCGATCTATTCCATAGATCATCCTCAGGTTGAAACATTCGAATTTGGAATAACAAAAAATAGAACACCAAATTCAAATTCAAAGAGATAAATATCGACAACATAGCAACTAATTAAAATAAAAATTAAAGCGTAAAAATACATAAATGTAAAAATAAATAACATACAACCACTAAATATTATTATTATAAGCCACTATCCGTTAACCAATAAAAATCATTAAGGTTCCCATAACGCGATTACGGATATGGCGCAATTCAAGAGATACTTGTAAGTTTTTTAAGTTTCTGAACGGCGTACTTCCATGCTGAGGGTAGGTCCTCCGCATCTCTGGCGTTTATGCATTTTTCATCTATCTTGCTCCTATATATTTCCATTTTTTCGGCAGTTTTCGCTAAAGTAGGGGAGTGCACTTGTCTGATGATTTCCGCATCCTCCCATCTAACAACGGATCCTTGGGCTTGAGCCATCTGGGCCAGAACTGTTGCGTTAGATCTTTTCCTAATATCATATTTATGCTCTTTGACCCTTATTCCTAGGTTTCTCGTTGTAACTCCTATGTACTCCTTTTCTATTCCTAACTGCTGGCTAATAATATTTAGTGGTTGTATGCAGGGCCGTGCCGTGCTATGATGCAGAGATGCGGCCGCATCAGGCGGCACCGTGAGGGGGCGGCATAAAAAACATTTAAGGGGCAGAATTTCAAAGACTTGCATCATACTTAGAAAATCTACCGCACGGCCCTGGTAAGATACACCAAATAATAAGAATTATAGCCTATATAAGACTAATAATTTATATAAGGGGCGGCAAAAAAACATATAAGGGGCGGCATTTCGAAGACTTGCATCATACTTAGAAAATCTACCGCACGGCCCTGGTTGTATGTTATTTATTTTTACATTTATGTATTTTTACGCTTTAATTTTTATTTTAATTAGTTGCTACGTTGTCGATATTTATCTCTTAGAATTTGAATTTGGTGTTCTATTTTTTGTTATTCCAAATTCGAATGTTTCAACCTGAGGATGATCTATGAAATAGATCGAAAACGTTAGTTTTCTTTAATAAAACTCCCTTGGCAAAGAATAAGATGTTTATTACTTGAATGATTATTTTGCTGAGTACGTTTCTGTTCAATGGAAAAATATTCTCTCGTCTTTGATGAAGTTTGTTAATGTTAATGTAGAAATTAAAGTTTAATTCTTAATAAACAGATTTTTAACATTATTTAGAGTTAGCTTTTGGTTACGTGCTCGTTTTAAAGCTATTCCGATGACGTAGTTCGCGAGGGATTCTGCACATTGATTTTTTCGTTACTCATTTGCATAATTATGATGGTAAATAAGTAATCTTTATTAAACAGATATAGGTAGTTCGTATTAATGAAATTCATCAGGTTTTATTGAAGAGTTATTTAAAACTTTTAGTGTTTATCCAGGAAAAATGTATTTTGCTGTCACGAGACATTGCACAGAAGTGTTCTAAGCTTATCCGAAAAGCATCATTTCGCATAGTGCAGTTTATCGTTTACTTCGCAAGTTTACTTGGATAAATCTACGTGCATCGACATATTTTGTGTTGTTTTTAAGGGATAAAAAGTGAAAAGTTTTCTGTGAATTTACAACTGGTTTCACAATATGCTACTTTATAAAAAGTTGAAAAATATTTTCGGCAATTACCGAGAACTGATCTTTGTTTGGATGTAATGCTTGTAAGTGAAGGTATGTGTTACTTATTTATTTGCGCATATAATTATCTAGTACTTATTCCGAAACATTTATTTTTTAGTGTTTATAAGCGTGTTATTTAGACATCTCTCTTGATTTAGTGCTCTTACGATGAACGTCAAAGAAGAATACAAAGTTCTATTAGCAAATTAATTCGTCGCTAGATTTTATTACATTTTAAATATAATTAGATGAAATTAATTGGAGGTGACTATATGAAGTATTGGTAGAATATGGCAAGACTAATATATATTAAAAAAAAAAAGAAAGAAACTTATTACGTATTACTCGATCGGAGGATATTAGAACTACTCATGCTTTAATAATTTGTTTTGATTATTATGGTTAGTGTTTATGTTCATCGTTGTACTATTTTCGAAAAAGTAGGTCACACAACGACCATTTCATTGCCGACGTAGACTGTCGGCTTTTCCAGAGTGCAGCGGACCCTCTCAGAGAAGTGTAATTTACAGAAGTTATGCTTCTTATTCTGATGCATGCCAATGATGGATATTGTTTTTTAAAATTAAATATCGGTCAATGAAGATAATATATGTAATAAATCTAAAGATGAGTATACAGTATTGGAAAATCTTTTAGCTATATTTATAGTGTGGTGACAGTCGCACGGACTACTCCCGTCTCCCGTAGCCCTAAATTCTAATTTTTGTTGCTACACAACACCCCTTTGGGATTGGTAACGGGGTTCTCGGTATTTCTCAACTAATAGTTACTCTTACCACTATTGTAAATAGAGTGCGTTTAAATTTGACTGATTTTTTCCTTTACTCATTATCTCTGATGAACACAATATAGAAAGACTCTTTCTAGTCTAAATAAATTAATTTTCATGTTAAGTGACTTTATTATGATTTTAAAAAAACGAAAAATACAGTTTTAACATTTGTTTATTATAACTGGAAGACGTGACCTTCAAAGAATGTGGCAGTTAAAGGGAAAATTTTGTCTAGATTTGTCAAAAATAATGCTGATTTGTTGCTCAAATATTTCTCTTTATAGGAAACATCAAGAAGACTAGGAGGCGTTTCAAGAACTGTAAAAACCAATTAACAACAAGAAAGTGTCCTATAGACTCTTACCTATTTACTGTTTTAACATTCTTCAGAGTAGAAGTTTACAGAGAGAACGGCCAATCGCTACCAACTCCTTTTTCTTCAATGCAATCGATTAATAAATGTCTTACCACTTAATTTCAAGTGTTCCACACTGAATAAGCGAAAATGTCAGTACATATGAAGTTCTCCGCAGTTTAAAAATTTAAGTTGCTGTTTAATGCATATTATTTTTTAGTTCTTTCTTTGTACGAAATAACCAAAGTTCTAGATTTTATGTAACTTATTACAGTCAAGATTTAAAAAAAAAATTCAGTTGTTTTGGCACTAAAAGCTTAAAAATACTAACATCGTTTGAACAAGTATTATGGTTTGGCGCGCACAATTTCCCATTGTCGTTTTAATGTGCGTAAAATACTTTATTTTTGTTGAAATTTTAAACTTAATATTTGAGTCTAAACAACTAAATTTAAAAATTAAAACATATACTGAAATTTTCTTTTATTTACGATGATTACGTCACTTCTACAGAAAGTAGAACACCAGACGACACACACTGTCATGTCTGGTGAGTTGGGAGGGGCAAGGCCGCCATGCGTCCTCGTTGTAAACATAACCGTTATGTTATCTACCGTCGTGTACGAGATTCATTACCTGTCAATTATATTTTCTTGAATTTCATTTGCAAGTTGGTAAAAGAACGCCATGACTTAAATGCCTGAAACTTTAAGAAATTATATAAAATTGAAAATTCAAAAATTTTGAAAAAATCATAATGTATTCATAATCATAAGGTTTTAATGCAATGGATGAAATGTAAAAAAATTATAAATAGAACAAGTACAGCGCAGAATAAAAATAAGTATTTAAAAGAATTGAGAGACATTTCAATTAAATGGTTACCCCAATAGAATAATACAAAAATGGGAAGTAAAATCAACAATAATCATCAACAAAACAAACATAAAAACAAGGGTGCTAACATAAAATATGTAGCTTTCCCTTATATCAAAGATTTATTTGAAGAATTAAATAAAGAGTTTAACAAAGTAAATAAAACTTGCTCCAACCTACTAAAAATTACAAAAGAGAATACAAAAAATAAAGCCTGAACAGAGCAAGCAGTAAGATAGAAGAAACTTATAGAATAGCAAACGTAGTCTATCACATACCATGCACCTGTGAAAACCTGAAATTACATAGGAGAAACGAAAAGGAAAGTAGGGGTAAGACTAAAAGAACATCGCCGATTTGAAATGTAGAAAAGTGAATTCAGTATTTTACGAACATTGCACAGTAAATAATTGCAATATTAACAAAGAAATAAATATACAATATATATAAGTACAACTTTTAACAAAGAAATAAAGATTTTACACAAAGAAAAAAACTGGTACAGCAGAAATTTTAAAGTTTTGAAATTATAAAAGTAAAAAAAATAATAAACATTAAGTATAAAGATTCACAAAAAATTGGTTTAAAAAATAATAATAATGGGTTGTTCAAAAAACTGATTCAAGTGATTTATTGACATTGTCATTTCAAGTAAATGTCTTACAATTAAAAAAAATTGTATAGACCAGAACAAGTAATAATCTGAGAGTGCTCGATCTGGCGAATATGGTGTGATAGGACGTCTCATCTAAATTATAACAGTTTCTGACGAGTTACCAAACTTGTGTGAAATTTGACATTATCGTGGTAAAACACTATACCTGTTTTGTTGATCAATTCTGGCCGCCTTTTCTGTTTGATATTACTCAATTTGTTTACTCGATGGCAGTACGCTTTCGAATCAATTGTTAAATTGTCTGGTAAAAGCTCCGAAAAAATGTCCTTAAAATCCCACCAAAGAGAGCATATCTCTCTAAGAACACATGGAACCCATATATCGAGCTTTGAAACGAAACCAATTTGTTTCAAGTAATCATAAACAGTTCAATTTGACAAATTTAATGTCTTGATGATTTCGCGTGTTATTCGGCAGTTTGCTTCTATCGGTACCTTTATTTTGTTTTCATTGGCTTCAACTAGCCATCCAGAACATGGTGAATCTTCAATGTTGAAATTGCCAGAACGAAATTTTGTAAACCAGTTTCGGTACTGTTGTTCTGTCAATACATCTTCACCATACACGTCATACAATTTTTTTTCTCGCTTGAACAGCATTCTTATCTTTTCGGTAATAAAAGAGCAAAATATGCCGAAAATGCTGCTTTCGATCTTCCATATTTGATGGGACAAAAAATAAACAATTGCACGAAATCAAACAAAATTTTTACAAATAAGCCTTAAAATGTTAGCTGTCAAAATATATGATAATACGGTTTAAAATGAAAATGGTTGGGAAAATACGACTAATCCGTCTAGAGAGGTAAAAAAAACGAACTTACTTTCCGAACAACCCAATAGTAATAGAGAGATTATTTTATTGTATAAATGTTTTAAAAAAGTTTTCTTTTATCATGCCAAATAGATTAATAACATCCTTGTAAACACTAATATCACAAGAGTGAGCTAAGTTTAGTTCAGTGAAAAGCCGGAAAATTTTAACTGTAAAAATTTTTAACCATAAATAAAAGTAATTTTAAATAAGATGTATACTAGATAACACTGCCTTACAGGATATCTCAAAAAGAAATGGTATGTTGTAACCTATCAAAATATAAAACATTTTGTAATTTGAAAAATTCATGTTATTGCTTTATTATGTAGCTGGCAGAAGACGGATGTATGCCCGAAACGCTTCTCGGCCCAGAATATATTTCCGAATAAAGATCGTTGTCAAAAATGCCCAGTGTCTCACTATGCACCTAGTTGTGACAGAAAAAACAAACAAAAGACGACACGGTTTCAGAATAAGCAATAAGATTTAATACAAATAATTTTTTTCTGCGCTTATGCTTCACAGATAGCAGTGGACAGTCAAGTATCTAGCTGATAAACAATCGTTAGAATTAATGACTCTGTATTTCTTCTAAATTTTCTTTTTCGAATCGATGAATTTTGTTCTTCTCCGGTAGTTTGATTTAAAAAGTGTCTGTAATATCCACTTAAATCTTGCTACATCCATCCTCTCTGAAATATAATATAAATTTTATGTAATCTATTTGAATATCTTTAAAATAATAAAATAAACAAATTTATAATCAGAGTCACTTTTGTGTAAATTAATCTCTCAACATCCAAAATAATTTTATTTACTGAAATTTCTGATTTAGTGATTATCATTTGAATACATAGTATCTATCTTTATTTATAGTAAACATAATTTAAAGTAGAGTAATAAGAGATTCATTCAACTCTACAATTGAATAAATAAATACTTAATCTAGTTTAAAATTCTATGACAATATAAAATGGACAGAATGAGGCTTACAATGAAGCTCATTAGGCATTTTATTAGAAAGATGCCTTTCTGTTTATTATCCATCTCTCTGAAATATAAGATAAAAGTATAAAACAATATGTGAAAATTATTGCCAGTTCATCTCAAGTTTACTACTAAAGTATTAAAACTGATATAAACAATGTTAATAAAAAGGTTACCTTGGTATTCTATTCACAGTATTTATTATTTAATAATTTCTTTAATTTAATTCTCTTCTGTGTACATCTATAAAAATGTATACATATAAAAATGTAAAAAACAGACTTAATTGTGTGTAACATTTTATTGCAAAAATTGAAATATGGACAACAAAAACTCATTATATGTTACGTAATACCTGTTTAAAATAATCATAAGAAAACAGATCATGATCTAACCATTTAATTAAATAAATAATTTAAACATTTAAAACTAATATATCCTTAAAGTAATCATATCAAACAATTTTTAATCCTGTTATTGACAAGAATATAAATTTTAGTAATTATGTAGACTGAAGCAGTTCAAAAAATGAAGAACTAGCATACATAGCAAATTATATCCAATTTTTTTAACAAACCCACATTTTTACCATGATGCTATTCCTTATTATGTGTAGTACTTTCTGAAGTAGCAAACAGCCAAAATGATACACAGAGTTATTAACACCAGAGATATTGCTATTCCATGCAACGTACAAAACAAATTATATCCAAATAACCAACAGAAATACTCTATATACTGTTCTTACTAAGGATAGCAATGTGAGGGAGTGTTCTATCTTCTATAAAAATGATCAAATGAGTATGCCATTGCTACTGCAAATGCAGAAAAACAAAACTATTCAGCACCTCTCAATATCTCCAGGAAGTAATACAATAAATAAACTTTAACAGTTTGCAAAAAAAAATTCTTTAGCAAATGCAGAAATGGGTATTCACTATTTAATTTAAGTGAAAATTACTTCCCCGTAAGTCTTTCACAATCGTCATTATCCAGTTCCATTCGACAAAGAATGTCAGACCAAATGTCACTTGGGCTTCATCACAAGAAAAGTACATAAGAAGTGAGCGTAACTCATCTTTTGTGAAGATTAAACAAAATGCAATAATTTATGCAGTATTTTCCACACAGTTGTGGAGAGCAGACTCAGCAACCAATTTTCTGTGGCACAATGCCTCCAAGAGGAAGAAAAGCACAGTTTATGGAAGGCACTTAAACATGTTTTATTACTATTCAAGTTTGTGACAGAAGGAATTCTAAAAATCTTTTACACTTTTGCACAACTTTTACACATCTTCAAACTTTTACACTTTTGCAGCTATATTTCATAGAATAGGTGCATGCATTTACTAACAAACTTGTCTTTAAACAGTGAGAGTCATATTTCACATAATCTGTGCATGTGTAAATTTGGCAAGTCACGTGTCACAGTTTTCTATCTATCTCAATTTCTGTGAATCAACAAATAGACGATGTATCTGTAACATGCACTAACATGCACATACAATCAGAGTGTTGAGATCCAGAACATGTGTTTTCACAGCAGTACTGCATGATACTTTGCCCAGAGTTTTCAGATTGGTAAGAAATAAAATTGAAATAAGGAATAAGATTGATTATAACCTAAGTTCAAATATTATCACAAGTAAACATTGATGCTTCTTAAACTTTTTAATGTTAAGGAAAATGATGAAAAAAAGGATCTTTTCATAAGAAACAGATTTTATCATCATATTGTGATGCTTTTGTTATTGTTCTTGTATTGTATTTAATGCATTAAAAATTACAAAAAATACAGAAAAATAGAAAAAGTGAGTGCAATAGTAACAAAACAAAGTAAAAACATGAAAGGAAAACTCAGCAAAATAGCAGTAAAAGTTGTTTTTTTTTCCTGTTTGGGTTTAATACATTTTTAAAATTTCTGTATATACTATAATACAGTAGCCACTAGTTATATTGCAGATTCGGATATATTGCGCTTTTTTGGCCCTCCAAATTTTAAAAGCACTCGCGCCAATAAATTTTCAATTGCCAAATGCCATTAAATTTCTATTTGCAACAAAATACATTAGTTTATTTCTACCATTATCCTTGAAACTACCACTGAAGGTGAAACAATAAATTTGTCAAGGTCTAAAAATGCAAAACAGATAAACATATCGTCATTTGTTTCCTTTTCATATTAAATATTGTTTATTTATTAGTTTTAAGTACTGTCCCTCATTTACAAGTTTCTGTGAATTCAAAATTTCACACCTTTATATGAATTGACGGTATTGCCTCAATTCACATAAAGGTGTGAAATTTCGAATTCACTGCATAATGTGTAATGAAAAAATTTCTTTAATTATGAAAGGAAAGTTTTTATACAGTAGTAACTTTATTTTGCTTTTTAGAGAATTTTTGTAATTTTATAAATTTTGATGGTTCTATTGTATATTCCATATTTATTTTTTAAAATTTTCAATTATAGCATTTATAAATTTGTGCAACAGATCGTTTGGCTTTAAAATTATTTTTGATTGGTCTCGCATCTTAATTAAGAACGTGGAAATAACCAAAAAAGTGAGAATATGAGCTGAAAGGTAAGAAAAGTAAGTGACTCCAAGGCCTGTGAGTTTCAACTGCTAAATACTGTATATTTGCAGATGGCTTCAGAGATATTTTTATTATATACATAGAAAAATCATAATTAACATAGAAATCATAATATCCAGTGTGCTTCTAAGAAAATAAAACTTACTTCTATCTATATAATAATATATATAATAAAATAATTCAATAGTGCTTCTTAAACTATTTAGTGTCAATAAAAATTATAACTTTTTATTCATATGAAACAATTTTTTATTATATTATTTTATTACATTAGGATGATAAATAGTTTAATTATAAAAAACATTCATATATTTTCATTTGATATATTCATATTTATTTTCTTAACATCAACAGAAGTGACCTTCATTTTCTTAAAATAATTACATATAAGATAACATTTCAAAGTTTGTTCAAGATGAATAAATATAAATAAAATGAATTTTAAATGGTTTTAGAATAAATACTATACCTTCTAATTCTTTTTGTCTACGTTCTCGTTCTTCTTGCTTTTCTAACAATTTTTTCTTATATGAAGACGTAACAAAAGCCTCCTTATCTCCAAATTCATTGCCTTCTTTTTCTCTTTCTTTCTGAATTTGTCTCTCTATTCTTCTTTCATATTCTTTTTTCCTTAATTCAGCAGCTTTCATTAATGATCCTATATATTTAGGCTATTAAAATATAAAACACATTATAAGAAATACCTCCAATTCAATTAATAATTTATTTTATTATAATGATTTAAATATTGTTCAAACTTTATTTTTCTATAATTTATTATAAATATAGAAAAATAAAATTTGAAAATGAAAAGTTTTAAAAACATATTTACTATATTACTATGAAAAATTTTTATTTTAAATAAAAAATAACAACGATTATTTCATTTAATTTATAACAAAATAAGCAATACAAAACATATACAAATGAAAGAACTTATTTAGTTGTTGGAATTTTCTATATTCCTTAATTATACTGAGGAACAAAATGAAAATCAATGTCTATTAAAAGAAATCGTAAAATAATTCTTATAAAAACTTTTCTGCTGATTTCAAATCTACTTTATATTTCTATTTATTGGGCTCAGTTTTTAAGTAATAATCGTTTCTTTCTGCCAGAAAAAAAATCATTTTTAATGAAAACATGACTAGTTGTAATGATTGTATATTCAACTAAAATGTATGCCTTGTAGATTGCCTGCTGCATTTAACTGCAAGAACATCTGTCTGTAGGGTCCAGCAGTAGTCATCTAGTAGTCATCTAGTAGTCTTAGACTCCATCTACGTTGATAACAGCTTAGTCAGCTGAACAGCAGATAGCTAATTCCTGATGGAATCTTTCACTGTGTTCATCACTTACAAAAACCTAAGTTCCTGTGAAAGAAATCCAGATGAGAGTCCAAGAAATGAATTTTGAGAGATATGCAACAACCTAGTTGTCTGTAGTTCCACAAGAGTTCCCTAACAAGCACTTTATAGTTATCTGCCCTATGGTTACCAAGAAAATTCTTCATAATTTCTTAAGGAAACTGCCCACACAGCTGCCTCTGATTCATTCAAACTTTTTTGAATTCAGAATCTTTCGTTAGCTCCTGTATTTGCAGACCAACAAATATGCCCTATCTGTTCTTAGCATCACTAAGTGTAGGGAACTTATTCTTCAAGTACCTTTGCCCAATACTCTATGGCTTTCACAAACAGTTTCATCAAACCAAGTTTTATGAGTAGAGAGGTGTAAAATAGATTTTTCTCCACGAGACTGTGGCTTGTTTACTAAGTTCTTCTCTCTAACAGTTAGCCAATCTTTCTTTAGTCATTGTTGTTTGATGAATTGCAGTTTACAATCTCTGCTGATCCACAGACACAAAAAAGCAGAAGAACTTTGAGAAGCCTAGCTGTAGTCCCAAAAATAGAGCTAACACTTTTAAATCACTACAAATATGCCATCTGTGGAGATAACATTGCATGCTACTCAAGACAAAAGCTTCATGCTTTCATATGATTCTGTGATGTGCTGAGCAATAGAACTGATGGATACATGTTTCCATTATGCAGCAGAGATGCCTTCATACTTTTCTTAGAAGAATCTACAAGAAGTCACCATTCTCAAATTTTACTGAATACTAAAATGTCTTCATGACAGTGTCAGCATCATAGCAGTATATTAGGGAATTGGCTAGGAAGTTTCAAATACATGTTACCTTTCATAAAAAAGAAAAAAAAAAACATTTTTGTATCTTTGCTTAACCCTTAAGTTTTCAAGTAGCGGCCAGGTAGTTGCTATACAACTTGAGAGTAGAACTCATAGCAGGTTGAAGGTCATTTGGGTCAATATACTTATATAATTTTAAAAATTTGTATAAAATCAAATTTTTATGATAGAAATATAAATAAAAATATTGTTAATATGCAAGGATTAGTAGTTTTGTTTGGTATATTTTTTATCCGCTTGTAGTTTTTACTTTTTTCGAAAAAAATTCGTTTTTGTTGTTTACATTAATGACTTGTAAAATCATGTTCGATCAAATCGCAGTAAAATCATTTAAACTTCATATTTTTTGTACGGCTATATGCTATTTAAATAGAGAATTTTGTTTTCTACATTTTCATGTATATTATATTTGTATACTAATATATCTTCGCGAATTATAACGCATTATATGGAACAATCCTGTGACATGTGAAAGCTGACTACGTTGATTTATGATCATATTACTGATGACGTGAAATTTGTCGAATATTAAATTTTCATACTAGAGATATTACTATTAGTCTTTCTTAATATTATATAATTTAATTTTTTTAGCTTTTAGAGTGTCAGAGGTGATATATTTAATTTGTTTTTTTTTGTGAGAAAGATGATATATTGGCTTTTTAACAAAAATTCCATCCTTTCAATCTGGAACCCAATAATTTAGCCTGTATTTTTGTATAAGTCAGGATCATATACAAGATCATTTAATTCTGACTGGTTAATTAGAACAGGGTCAATTAACACAGAGAAATTAGGTGTTTTTCTTCACTAGTTACTAGCATACTTTATCTAAAGGAATAAGATGCTAATAAAGCATCTTATGTTTTCAGTGCAACAGAAACAGGGACCTCTGGACTATATAGTACTGGCATTAGTTGACAGACTGGATATATAGATAAAAGAATTCAAAAGTAAAAGTCATTATGAAGTTTTATAACCAACATATTACATACGTTTTTGAAGTGTTTCCATGTTATTTAAATAACGATTCTGATTAATCAAAGTGGTTTATTGCATAATTACAGATAAAGGGTTTAATCTGTTACAAATAAGTAAAGTAGAAAAATTGAGATTTGTAATCAGCACAACTGAATTATCAGGAAACACTCATAATTGTTATTTAATAAAATCACTGTTGACAAATGTAATCTGCACTTTTGATATAATTCCAGTTCTTATTTGAGAAACTTTGTTAAATATCTTTAACAAAGTTTCTCAAATATATTTAGCTAAGAATTAAAATGCAACATAACAGAACTGTAATAAATTTTTAAAAAGTTTTTAATATATTTTTTAAACTTATTTCATTTACTATGTAAATAATCTAATTACATGGTAATTATAAATTTGGTAAAATGCTAGTTGCCACAGAAATTTCTGTACATATTCTATATATGAGAACTTCAAGACAAAAGACTCAGTCAACTTTTTATTTTCATTTTTTTCCCTGCATTTAGTTATGCATTTATATTATAAAAGGAAAGTTGAAGGTCTTTAGACAAAAATTTATAGCTGTGGGTTCTCTGATTCGTGATTGAAAAATAAACTGGTAAGAACCAAATAGAGAAAAAGGTACCATTCTTCTAAACTGTTATCTAAAAAGATGATTATTACTTCTGGACTCAGAAATTTTTATATATCATCGACTTATAAAGTCTGATTCTATCTAAATAACTCTGAAATCAAATAATTATTTCATAAGTAAACTAACTTCAAAACAATGTTTTAATGAAGGAAAAAAAATTAAAATCAAGAATAAATAGAAAGTCTTTTTAACTCACCCCAAAGATTTCTTAAAAATATGTTAGATCAAAAGCAGTTGCCTTAGTAGTAAGCTAGCAGATGAATTGGTTACTATAATTACAATAATAATATAATGTGCAAGTTATTAAACAATATTACATAATATATGTAAAAATATTAACCCCTTAGGGCTATTACTTTCTATTATCTTAGATGTGAATCATCAACTCCCAAGGGTAGGGTTAAATAGGAACATTCCAGAATGGCAAAAGACAAAGGAACAAAGAAAGAGAAGAAATATGAAAAATGTAATATATACTAAGTATGGCATACTGCCACGATATCATACCTGTTGAGCTGAGAGCTGAGCTCTTTCAAAAAGTGTGTTGTGGGTACAAGAGAGGGTACCGGTGAACATGACCCGCCAGTCCGCCTGCGCATTTTTCTTTTTTTTTTTTGGTTGTAGTTTTTCACTGAGGTAGACGGATCCGAACCTATCCGCTGGTGCCGGCTCTTTCTTCGTCACGCCTGAAAAATACGATAAATTGAATTAGCTAACAGATATCTGCGTATGGCACTTGTGTACAGGAGGAAATCTTACCTGTGCACTTAGAGCATGACGGTACAAAGCAGGTTAGGTCCAGATAGGACGCGAGTCCCACCATGTAACAAAATTTCTCAGTGGCCCTAGCGTAAAAAATTAAAGCAAGTCGGTTAAATTTACCTACGGTGCCAAAATGGCGGCGCTTCCGGTCGCCATCTTGTTTGCACATGTGCGTGCGCAAACAAGATGGTTACCGTGGACAATAACTAAAACGTGCCTATATTGAATTTTTTTTTAAAACTAAAACATTTTTAAAACGTAAATTTGCTATTTTTTCCCGTGCTTTTTTTTAATTTTCTATATTTTTTCCTGCTTAATGACGTGGTTAAACTTGTTTTATGGAACCATCCATACTGTAAATCAACGATCCGACCAAGGTCTTAGATTTATCAGGTTGCCTCATAGAGAAGAAACGCTTCTCATTGGTTGCTTATTTGACGTCACTCGTAGTCGAAAACGAAACATCTTACTATGTCCTTATGGTAGAAACGTTACCGATCAGAGGGTCGTAGCTTTAATTACACGCTAATATTTTATTAATTACGATACTTACTTAATTAAATAAAAATAAAAATTGATTATAAATAAGAAAAATCCGGAATATTGAGCAAATCTTCGTAATTTTTACGTGTAAAGTTGAAGTTAAAATGAGTTTTTCTACTTTGTAAATGAAATCTATTTTATCTATTTTATGATTTTATAACAACAATAGTTTCTTAAAACGATTAATTTTGGTAAATCCTACGTAGGTGATTTATATATAAGTAAATTAATTTAATTTCTATCGTCAAACTGTTATATATTTTTTTTTGAACTAAAAATAATATTGGTCTATTTTTCAATTTTTAATACTCGTGTACCGAAAACGATATTATTGATATTAATATATACAAATTAAGTTTCAAAAGAACAATTTTTTATGTTATAAACACATTTTTGATGTCAATATGTACAAATTAA